>NC_057950.1:440000-740000 GCF_018555375.3 Anguilla rostrata | reverse complement strand
AGATCAGAAACAGACTTCAACATTCGTTTCATTATTCCATTTATTTATTTTATTTTCTCAGTTTTTGAACATATCTAATCTGGGAGAAGAATGTCCAGTGTTTTCATGTACAAAACATGTCTGGATGCAAACTGTAGAATTAGGCCTTCAGTCTGTGCCCTCGGCGTGAAGTGGCTTTCTGTGTGCTCGTGGTTTTCCTGGGCCCTGTCCTAAATTGATTATGGGAAACGCTGTCTACTCCTCTGTGAAATAGTGTACATATTGTTCCCATTTTTATTGAGGTCCCGTTGTTTTTAAAATGAGAACGGTATGTCTGCTGATGTCTTAATGAATACGATGGACGTGACTGTGCTTGGTGTCAGTTTCAGGTCCCGTCCCGTCCCGTCCTGACAATGAGCTACCCTGGGTATCCCTCTCAGCCTGGCGGCTACCCCCCCCAGCCTGGAGCCTACCCACCCCAGCCGGGAGCTTACCCTCCCCAGGCCGGAGGTTACCCTCCTCAGGCAGGGGGCTATCCCCCTCAGGCAGGGGGCTATCCTCAGGCTGGAGGCTACCCCCCCCAGGCTGGAGGTTACCCTCCTCAAGCAGGGGGCTACCCTCCCCAGGCAGGTGGATACCCATCCATGCCCCCTGCAGGTAAGTCATTTGGGCTTTTGTGCATCTCTGTAAGCTAAAATGCTTTTCAGTTGTCATTATAGTATCTTGCTGTTGGCTCTGTGAATGTTCTGGTCAGAACGTTGCACTGTCCTCAGCGTCGTGAGTTTACACGGTGGGTCATAAGTAAAACCGGACGGTGTGTGTTAAAGTTGAACACGCGTGTGTGTGTTAAGTAATGAACACGCGTGTGTGTGTTAAAGTAATGAACACGCGTGTGTGTGTTAAAGTAATGAACACGCGTGTGTGTGTTAAAGTAATGAACACGCGTGTGTGTGTTAAAGTAATGAACACGCGTGTGTGTGTTAAAGTAATGAACACGCGTGTGTGTGTTAAAGTAATGAACATGTGTGTTTGTTAAAGTAATGAACACACGTGTGTTCGCGTAATGAACGTGCGCGTGTGTGTGTGTGTGTGTGTGTGTGTGTGTGTGTGTGTGTGTGTGTGTGTCTGTATTGTTCTTGTGGGTGCCCATGTCCCCTCTGAGCCACACGTGCATGGCGGTGCAGAACTGGTAAAAACCTGTGCTGCAGAACTTGCGGGCTGCACTGGGAGAATGGCACACTGTCCCTTAAAAAACAAAACGGAACAAAGGATGAGGAGCATCTAACATGTTCTCTCACAGTCATCATTGCTCTAGGCTCCTTTTATTGACCCAAGAGCGCACTTTAGGATGACAAAACCTTTCAGGCATCGACTTGAACGTTTTGTCATGACCTGCATTCCAAACTTTGCATAACACGTCTGCTTCTTTTACACAGTGTGATCCTGTTCTCCTACACAGTGTGATCCTGTTCTCTTATACAGTGTGATCCTGTTCTCTTACACAGTGTGATCCTGTTCTCCTACACAGTGTGATCCTGTTCTCTTGCACAGTGTGATCCTGTTCTTTTATCTGTTTCATACCTGTGTGTGTGACACCGGTTAATTTACTCATTCATTCCATTATCAGGAGTTTTACAGCGTTTAGACTGCTCAGTTGGACCTGTGTTTTGTAGTTGTTCCAGTGACCTTCGATATGCGCTTACTGTACGTCGCTTTCAATACAAGCGTCTGCCAAATAAATGTGATGTAATGTTATGTAATGTCTTAGTGAGTGTGTGTAATTTAACTCTGTGTGTGTTTGTGAGCATATATCGTTGCTCTTTAATTTTTTGATCTCATTGGAGATAAAATGTATGTAAACGGTTAATCTTGTCAAACAGACATGTCAGCGCAGCAGTGAGTCTGTGAAGTTTAAATTGGCGTTCTGTGTTTCAGGTGGTTGGGGCGGTAGTCCTGGCTTTCCCTCCATTGGTCTGGACAACCTGAGCAATCCTGCGTTCAGTGCTGCCAATATGAACGCGATGGTAAGCCTGACCTTAACAGAACAAAACTCAATCGTGTGCAGAAAATCATTCCTGGATAATTCACTGTAATTTACGGGGCTGAGTTACGGTATCACGGCTTTGAACGTACATTTTAATCGCTATAAAAATCAGAAACAATGAAGCGGCCTCCTGTCTGGCGTCTGGTCTCTCTTCTGCTTCAGCGTCAGTGTAAAGCTAATGGCCAAACGCCTCATTAATTTGCCAGCTCAGTTTCTGTAAAAACTTCCTACTTGCGATTGCGCCTATCAGTTTCCTGTTCCTGAGTGTTGTAGTCCTTAACCGTACGTTAGCAGTCCCTTTGACTGTCCGTGCTCTACCCCGCCCTGCCCCGCCCGTGTCTGTTCTGTTTGCATGTGCCCTTTTTATCCTATGCACTGTCTCTCGCCACCGCAGGCCAGCCAGATCTCAGGTGCCATGGGAGGGTTTACCCCAAATCCGTCCATGTACTCTCAAGCACCCGGTGGGTACCCCACCCCCCAGCCAGGCGGGTTCGGTGCTCCCCCCCCTAACCAACAGCCTTATGGCATGTACCCCCAGTCAGGAGGAGGCATGCCCCAGGGTCAGGGCTTTCCCACGGCCCCCTCAGGTCAGCCTATGCCCAGTTACCCAGCAGCCCCTGCGGCCGCGCCGGGATACGGAGGAGGTGCTCCGGTGGCTCCGCCCGTTAACGTAAGGAACTCTGAAAACAGCGCCGTAGCAAAAACACCAAACCACACCTTTCACCGTAAACACCCCCTCCCTTCCCCTCCCCCCTCCCTGAGGATAGCCCCCTGGTGAGTGGAAGTGCTCCCATGGCCCCCTCCTGTACAGCACCCTGGAGGGTTTCTTTGGGGTTTTAGGCTATGGTATAGCATAGAGACATATGGTTTGTATGGTATAGCATAGAGACCTACGGTTTGTATGGTATAGCATAGAGACCTACGTTTTGTATGGTATAGCATAGAGACCTACGGTTTGTATGGTATAGCATAGAGACATACGGTTTGTATGGTATAGCATAGAGACCTACGGTTTGCATGGTATAGCATGGAGACATACGGTTTGCATGGTATAGCATAGAGACGTACGGTTTGTATGGTATAGCATAGAGACCTACAGTTATAAATTAAAAAAGGTATTTTCATAATTAGGCTACATTACATTAACAGATGCTGTGGATAACATTGTAAGCGAATGCAAGGCAGTTATCCACAGACTGGGCTGAGTGCAGCATAATGGTAGAAATATTCAGTTTAAACGTAGGACATGGTTCAAGCTGTATTTGCTGTAGTTTTGGTGTGTTTTACTGCCCAAGTGTCCACTGCTCTCATTTCCCTCTCTCTGGTCCAAATTAATTTGTGGTGATTTTGGGTGTTGTTTCCTCAGAGGGGATACAGAGGCTCCATTCAGGACTTCCCGGGGGCAGACCCGCTAAAGGATGTGGAGGTGCTCCGGAAGGCGATGAAGGGCTTTGGTGAGTGCTGGCCTGGCTCGGTGTAGCCCCCTGGCCCTGTAGCGACTCCGCCGTGTAGCCCCCTGGCCCTGTAGCGTCCCCGCCGTGTCGCCCCCTGGCTCGGTGGCCACTCCCGTGTCTGACTGGGCCGTTTCCTTGCAGGTTAAAAATAACACACCGTTGCCCTTTACGGTGGAGTAACGGGATCATTTACAGTGGAGCCCATCATACCGCACGCTAAATTTATTGGTGTAGCAGCTGGAGCTGGTCGTAGCAGTTTGTACTGAGTTTACCTTTCCTTCTCACAGTTTACTGAAAAGGCCTGAACTCTCCAAAGCTGACTGTGGGATGGGTTTAGTCCTGGGTTTAGTCCTGGGGTGAGTCCTGGGGTGAGTCCTGGGTTTAGTCTTTACGCATGTTAAAGTAAGTGAGCGTAATGGCGGCTGACACTCTGTACTCTCCACAGGTACCGATGAGCAGGCCATCATCGATCTGTTAGGAAGCCGCACCAACAAGCAGCGTGTGCCACTGCTGATCACCTTCAAAACCGCCTACGGAAAGGTATCGGCCAATCAGACGTCCTGCTCCTTCAATCGCTGCTGTACAACCTCCGGATGCAAACTGGCCAACCGAACACCGGGGCAAAAAGGCTAAAGATCTAGAATTAATAAGATCCCAAATATGCTGCTTTTATTTTTGATGGAAATTTTTTTTCAAAATAAAATAGTTTTCTTAAATGTCATTTTTGAAAGTAAAAAAAAAAGTTCAGTGGGGAGTCCAGAATATTTGTGTTGCTTTAAAACCGTTGCCAGAAAACCCGGTAGAAATGATGCATGATTCGCAGTGCACCCACTGTGGGCGAAACGTGCATGTAGACCAGAGTCCAGCCTGTGGACCAGGCAGTGCTCTGTGGTGAAGCTGGTGCTATTTGGGGGAGGGACTTGTCTCTTTGTCAAGAAGAGGGCGTGTGACTGTATTCACGGTGACGTGCAGTCATTGGTCAGACTGTGTTCACAGCGAATCAGGCGGTTGCAGAACTGGGGCTAATCTGGGAGCCTTGGCCAATGTAAAGCCACCCTTCCCCTAACAGGAAGAGGCCGCTGCCCTGATTATGTAACTGAGGCTGAGTTCTCCACTGTCTGATGGATCTGTCCATGGCTTTCCGCTGAGACAGGAGGAAGAGAGGAATCAAAATGTAGTCGGCAGAAGAATTTTGTGAATTGTGTGTAATGCTTGATAATTCACTGAATAATATTTTTTATTTATTGTTTTTCAAATTAGGATTTGATAAAAGACTTGAAGTCTGAGCTTTCGGGGAACTTTGAGAAGCTGGTCCTGGCGATGCTGATGACCCCAGCACAGCTGGATGCCCACGAGCTCCACGAGGCCATCAAGGTCAGCAGAACTGCGTGTGCGTGTGTGTGTGAGCGTGTGAGCGTGTGAGCGTGTGAGCGTGTGAGCGTGTGAGCGTGTGCGTGCGCGCGCACGCATGCATGCATGTGAGCAAGCATCGGATGCTTTCTTACACCGTTCTGCTCTTGTGCCCTCAGGGTGCTGGGACTGATGAAGCTTGCCTGATAGAGATCCTGTCTTCCCGCTCAAATGCAGAAATCCGAGAAATCAATGAAATCTACAAAAGAGGTGGGTGTGGCCACCGTCGTTAATATTTAGTAGATAAGTCAGTCTGGAGCCCAGCCCAGCAGAGCCTGCAGTCTGGAGCCCAGCCCAGCCCCCCTCGCTGTCATGTTCACTGAAATGCGGCCCCCTCCCCCCCAGTCTCAGACTGCAGCTGCTGAGTCACTCTCAGAAGCACAGCCCTGTGCGTGCGGTTCTGTGCTGATAACTCAGTGGTCTTCAGCTCCAGGAAGGGAGCGTGCTGGCTGGCGTCCCGTCCCCCAGGGGGAGCGGAGAGGTGACGGGGTTTGGGCTGAGCTGAACGGACCTGCCCTGGGTATTTCTCCAGCGTCTCTCTTCTGAGAGCTGCGCAGGGTTCACAGAAGGTTTAGGACTGATCGTACCGTACCGCAGAGAATGTAACCTCACAACATCCTTCCTGTTGCACTCTGAAAGCACTTTATTTCTGCAGGAAGTGGAATCGGTGGTCAGCGCAGTTGTAGAGCCCGGAGCAGTGGGCAGAACAGACAGAGCTCTTAAATTCTCTGTAAACATTAATTGCCGTTCTCAAGTGCTTATTGTGTATTAATCACACCTGCAGTTCAGCTCCTAGCATGTACGTGTGTGTGTCATGTTCGTGGTAGTGTTTGTGATGCAGGGTTTGGTCCCAGGGTGATGAAGCTCTCTGTCACTGTGTGTGCCCCCCCTCTGTGTACCCCCCCCCCCCCCCGCCTTTATTTCAGATTACAAGAAGAAGCTGGAGGATGCAATCAGCAGCGACACTTCCGGACACTTCCGCAGGCTTTTAGTATCACTGGCTCAGGTAAAACTGCAGAGAGGAAATAATGTGACTTCAGACAGGAAGACAAAGATTCTTTACTACCTAACTTGGCACCACAACAATACAGAGGCTGAACTCTGACCGGGAAAGTCAGTTTCTGTTCTTCTCCCAGCTCGCTCTGTGGTGTGAGGTGAACCTCAAACCTCTGTGTGACAGGAAAGCTAACAAGCTACGTGCTAAAGCAGTGGTACCGGGTAATTAATGCCGAATGTACATTTACATTTTTTATGAATTGAAAATAAAATATTCAGTTATTCATGATCTTTTTGATATTTGTTTTTGATAAATTTTTAAAGTGTTGGGAAAAGTATAGCTGTGATAGCTGTGATCTGGACTCCTTTACAGCATAGACTGGCTGGTTGGTAATTGATTGGCTGGGACTATCTGGGAGGCTTTAAGTTACTGGTCCAGTTCTCTGGTCATTAAGCTTTAAGTTACTGGTCCAGTTCTCTGGCCATTAAGCTTTAAGTTACTGGTCCAGTTCTCTAGACATTAAGCTTTAAGTTACTGGTCCAGTTCTCTGGTCATTAAGCTTTAAGTTACTGGTCCAGTTCTCTGGTCATTAAGCTTTAAGTTACTGGTCCAGTTCTCCAGCCGTTAAGCTTTAAGTTACTGGTCCAGTTCTCTGGCCATTAAGCTTTAAGTTACTGGTCCAGTTCTCTAGCCACTAAGCTTTAAGTTACTGGTCCAGTTCTCTGGACATTAAGCTTTAAGTTACTGGTCCAGTTCTCTAGACATTAAGCTTTAAGTTACTGGTCCAGTTCTCTGGACATTAAGCTTTAAGTTACTGGTCCAGTTCTCTGGACATTAAGCTAGACATTTTCAGCCTTGTCTGGCTCGTTGTTCTATAATGGGCGCATCGTTTCCTGTGATGTGTCCCCGGACACTGACAGACCTCAGCCTCACCCGCACATGGAAAGTAAACGCGCTGGTTACAGGCATTAGCAAAGCGAGCGAGCTGCTGACCGCCTGTCTCCCTGTCCTCAGGGTAACCGTGACGAGAGGCCGCAGGTGGACATCAGCCTGGCCAAACAGGACGCCCAGGTAAAGCACACTGCCAAACTGTGTAAAATTAATGTTACGATTAAAAACGAAAATTTGGAAATGTTTTTAAAGTATATCAGAAGTTCCCTCCTATATTCATAAGTATTACATGTGTAAGTGAGTGTGTATGTGTGTATTTATCTTTAATATGTAACGGAAAAAAAGACAGGCAGTGTTTACACATTTGGAGAAGTTTACATTTGCCAGGGGTATGAAGTAGGACTGGAGAGAAAAGAGACCGTACTCACACCCTGCACAACGGCTGCATTTTTGAGCATCACTTTCAGAGTTATTTCAGACTGTCTTAAACCTTTCGGAATTGTGAACTAGCACCATCCCGCTTTTGCGCATTGGAGGTTCCGCCGTACTGAACGGTGTCTTAGCTGTGACTGATTAGCCGTTAGCCGCGCTGGCTGTAACCCTGCCAGTGCCGTACTGAACAGTGAGTGATTAGCCGTTAGCCGCGCTGGCTGTAACCTGCTGCTCTAAGTGGACCGACTTGCACTGAACAGTGAGTGATTAGCCGTTAGCCGCGCTGGCTGTAACCCTGCCAGTGCCGTACTGAACAGTGAGTGATTAGCCGTTACCGTGGCACTGAGAAGATAGCGCGGCTGCTGTACCTGCAGTGCGTACTGAACAGTGAGTGATTAGTTACGTGGCTGTAACCCGCCAGTGCCGTTGAACTATGTACCGTGCGCGCTGGCTGTAACCCTGCCAGTGCCGTACTGAACAGTGAGTGATTAGCCGTTAGCCGCGCTGGCTGTAACCCTGCCGTGCCGTACTGAACAGTGAGTGATTAGCCGTTAGCCGCGCTGGCTGTAACCTGCCAGTGCCGTACTGACATGAGTGATAGCCGTTAGCGCGCTGGCTGAACCTGCCGTGCCGTACTGAACAGTGAGTGATTAGCCGTTAGCCGCGCTGGCTGTAACCCTGCCAGTGCCGTACTGAACAGTGAGTGATTAGCCGTTAGCCGCGCTGGCTGTAACCCTGCCAGTGCCGTACTGAACAGTGAGTGATTAGCCGTTAGCCGCGCTGGCTGTAACCCTGCCAGTGCCGTACTGAACAGTGAGTGATTAGCCGTTAGCCGCGCTGGCTGTAACCCTGCCAGTGCCGTACTGTACAGTGAGTGATTAGCCGTTAGCTGCGCTGGCTGAACCTGCCAGTGCCGTACTGAACAGTGAGTGATTAGCCGTTAGCTGCGCTGGCTGTAACCCTGCCTGTGCCATACTGAATGGTGAGTGATTAGCCGTTAGCTGCGCTGGCTGTAACCCTGCCAGTGCCGTACAGGTTCGTAGGCTGTTGACGAACGTGAGTGATTAGCCGTTAGCTGCGCTGGCTGTAACCCTGCCTGTGCCATACTGAATGGTGAGTGATTAGCCGTTAGCTGCGCTGGCTGTAACCCTGCCTGTGCCGGTACCACGGTCTCTGGCTGGTACTGAACAGTGAGTGATTAGCCGTTAGCCGCGCTGGCTGAACCTGCCTGTGCCGTACTGAACAATGAGTGATTAGCCGTTAGCCGCGCTGGCTGTAACCCTGCCTGTGCTGGTACCACAGTCTCTGGCTGGTACTGAACAGTGAGTGATTAGCCATTAGCTGCGCTGGCTGAACCTGCCAGTGCCGTACTGAACAGTGAGTAATTAGCCGTTAGCTGCGCTGGCTGTAACCCTGTCTGTGCCGTACTGTGGAACAGGCGCTCTACGCAGCGGGTGAAAATAAGCTGGGGACCGATGAGTCCAAGTTCAACGCCATCCTGTGCGCCCGGAGCAAGCCTCACCTGAAAGCAGGTAAGCGCTTTCACCCCCAGCTCTGCTCCTCTCTCCCTCACTGCTGCTCTTCAGCCTGCTAGCACTGAAGCAGTCACAGGACCTGTGATTGGCCACAATATTGGTTCTGCACCAGTCATCAGGTGTGTTTGCTTTGCGTCGTGCTGAAAGGTTTTGCATGTGCTGAAGGTCTGAGTGCATCAGGCCCTTGGTGTAAATCCTGTATGTAAATATTAGATGTGTTGCATATTATAATTTTACGTGTTTACATTTAGTGTGTGTACAGTATGAAGGGTGAGGTGAGTCTGAGCACTGTTTTGCTTCCCAGTGGAATTCAGTTGTTGGTACCAAACACAGGACCTGTTTTGAACCGTAATGGTGTTTAATTCTGTTAATTGAGCAGGCGTGTGTCAGGTCAGAGTGATGTCATTGTGATGTCATCTGTGTGCAGTGTTCCATGAGTACCAGCAGATGTGCGGGCGTGACATCGAGAAGAGCATCTGCAGGGAGATGTCTGGAGACCTGGAGAGTGGCATGGTGGCTGTCGGTAAGAACACACACCCACGCATGCACGCACACTAACACACACACACACACACACACACACTATCGCATGCACACACACACACACACGAGCACAAATACGTGCACACACAAAGGTCATTTTTTTTCTTTTAAAAAATAAGATTAGAAGCTTATCTTTCTTTGGCAGTACTTCTGTGGGTTAGTGGAGTCACTGCTGTGTTAGCGCCCCCTAGGGGCTTATAGGGCACTTACAGATTGTGCTCAGTGACGGGCACTGTTCCACAGCACTGGCTGTCCCGCGGTACACAGTGTGGCTCACGTTTTTAAATTTGCACCCGGTTAGTGGTGTTTGCCCAGAAACTACCAGGAACCAGTTTATTTGCCCTTCTTTGTACTTTCTCATAGTCTGGTACCCAGAACTGCACACAGTACTGACTGTGGTCTGATAAAGGCCTCATACTACACATGGCCTCCTTAGATTCATCCCCCTTACTGCAAACACAGCCTGCGTTTCTCTGTTAAATACGACAGTTGTGTGGATGAGTGCTGTAGGATGTTTGTTGTATCTGGAACGTTTCCTGATGCAGCTTTTGTTTAAATGTGGTGTGGATCAGTGCTACAGGATATTTGTTTCCTTGTTTGACTGAATGTTTTCTTTTTCCCTGCTATGCTGTCAGGGTTCAGTTTGATGGTAATGTTAATGTGTCTGTGCGAGAGCGTCACTTCTGAGTGTGTACAGGGGTGTGTGGTGTGTGTTTGTGTGTGTGTGTGTGTGTGTGTACAGGTGTCTATGTGTCTCTGTGTGTGTGTGTGTGTGTGTGTATGCATGTGTGTGTGGTGCGTGTGTGTACAGGTGTGTGTGTGTGCATGTGTGCGTGTGTGTGTATGCATGTGTGTGTGGTGTGTTTGTTTGTGTACAGGTGTCTGTGTGTGTGCGTGCGTGCGTGTGTGTGTGTGGTGTGTGTTTGTGTGTGTGTGCGTGTGTGTACAGTGGTGTGTGTGTGTGTGTGTGTGTGTGTGTGTGGTGTGTGTGTGTCGGTGTCTGTGTGTGTGTGTGGTGTGTGTTTGTTTGTGTGCGCGTGTGTGTACAGGTGTCTGTGTGTGCGCGTGCGTGCGTGTCTGTGTGTGTGTGTGGTGTGTGTTTGTGTGTGTGTGCGCGTGTGTGTACAGGTGTCGTGTGGGGTGTGGTGTGCGTGGTGTTGTGTGTGTGTGTGTGGTGGTGTGTGTGTGGTGTGTGTGTGTGTGTGTGTGTGTGTGTGTGGGGTGTGTGTCATGGCTGTGTGTGTGTGTGTGTGTGTGTGTGTGCGTGTGTGTCAGGTGTCTGTGTGTGTGTGGTGTGTGTGTGTGTGTGTGTGTGTGTGGTGTTGTCTGTGTGTGTGTGTGTCGTGTTGTGTGTCGGTGTGTGTCGTGTGCGTGTGGTGCTCGTGCGTGCGTCTGCGTGCGTGCGTGGTGGTGGTGTGCGTGTTGTGTGTGTCGTGTGTGTGTGTTTTGTGTGTGTGCATGGTGGTGGTGTGCGTGCAGGGCCGTGTTACGCGTCTGTGTACTCTCTCTGTCTATGTGTTCTGCTGGTTTGCTGTGCCACGCATCACACCCCCGTCTCTCCTGCTGTGTGGCTCTCGGACGCCGTTCAGGCACGGGGTTTGCGCAGTCACGCGTGTGTGAGGGATAAGCGCGTTACCTTTCCCAGTTATCACACACTCAACACACTGTGTGTAACAGCCATTATTTTTATTTTTATTTACATTATTATTAATGAATCATTAATAATAATTAATGATTGGAGCCATGCGTGTTCTGGGTCTCTGGTCTGGGTGCTGTGCTGTTTCACTGAAAGACTTTAGGCTGGAAAGGGTGTAGAGCAGGGCTGCCCATCCCTGTTCCTGGAGATTACTGTCCCATAGGTTTTCACTTCAGCACTATTTAGCACACCTGATTCTACTAATTAGCATCTCAGTGAGATCTCTAGCTGCTGAATACGGTGTGTTTTGTTAGTGTTGGAGTGAAACCCTACAGGAGGGTAGATCTCCAGTTAGGGTTGGAGTGAAAGCCTACAGGAGGGTAGATCTCCAGGAGCAGGGTTGGGCAGCTCTGGTGTGCAGTCACAGTCCCAGCTGCAGACAGTGATCCTCTGTGTTGTGCTTTACAGTGAAATGCATCAAGAACACGCCGGCCTACTTCGCAGAGAGGTTGTACAAAGCCATGAAGGTACGACCCGCATGCCCCGCCCACTCTGAGTATGATTACTGTCATCGTCATCATCATCATCATCATCGTCTTCTGACTGATAACCCACCTCTTCAGACTCCACCTAAACCCCGCCCCTAACACTTTTACCTGTTCCTAACACCTGATTAGGGATAGCTTCTGTTTCTGTTTGCAGAACCTGTGGGTCCATTAGAGTTTAACATTAGAGTAGTTTTGTTTGTGTAACTGTGTTTCATGTTCACTAGGGTAGTTGAAGTTGTAAATAGGGTCTGCGTTCCTGGCACTTCCTGTCTCTCTTGGGGCAGTGAATTACTGCACTTTGGTCCCTGATCGTTGCCGTGGATACGAGCGCTTGCGAAACGGCAGGCGGACGCTCTCTCACTGGGCCGTTGGGACGTGTGACATCACAAGAGCAGAGGCCTGTGTGCAGAGCAGGAAGTGTCAGATTGCGTAACGGCGAAGTGCAGTTACGCAAGCGTGGACTTTTCCTGTAGTAATGCTGTGATTGGCCCGCTGCTGCGTGTTCACAGGGGGCAGGAACCAAAGACCGCACCCTCATTCGCATCATGGTGTCGCGCTCCGAGGTGGACATGCTGGACATCCGCCAGGAGTATGTGAAGAGCTACCAGAAGTCTCTGTACACGCACATCACCGTAAGCCCCTCCCCCTTTTACACGCACATCACCGTAAGCCTCTCCCCATTTTCACATCTCTGCCTTCTGGAAATTTTTCATCTTTGGTTATTATTGCAAAATACTTAAAATATTCAAACTATTTTTAAAAATATTCAGATTCAAATAAACGTACTGGGGCAAATGTGGGATGGGGGAAAGAGAGAGGGATAAATGAAACAGGTTAACGTGATTATTAATGTTTGGCTTTTCTGATTTACTCTCTTGGGTGACACCTGAAGCTCAGGAGACTGATGAGCGTGTGTTTCTCTCTCTCTCTGGCGACAGGGCGATACCTCGGGGGATTACAGGAAGCTGCTGTTGAAGCTGTGCGGCGGGAACGACTAGAAGCTTCCGCCGATGCCTCAGGGACTATAGAACAGTGAAAAGACCGTCGATACGTCGCCTTGCTGGTACAGACCAGAGAGGAGCTCGACCAATCGTATAGTCTGTTGGTAATAAACCAGTACAACAAGACCAGCAATCATAGGTGGACACTTTTCTGGTAATGCTTCTGGGCTCCTTGCCAGGAAGTTTGCTAGAAATATCCACCATTCACGGTCAGCGTTGTTGCATTGTTGGTTACCAGCGTAATCCCTGATTGGTGGAGCTTCTTTCTTGACTGTTGTGTCCCTGTTTTATTATACCTGCGTACACTCTGTCCCTGCAATGTCTATCACAGCTCTTCTGCTTACAGTACATACTTGTTTACTGATTTTTAAACGACACTGTAATATTGCATGTTTTTTGGCTAATTGCACTATAAATGCCATATCTTTTTGCAGTTTTTATAGTCATGTGAGTTTTCATTAGAAAGTATATTTGTTTATACATACAGTATGTGTCAGGTATATGCTGGATATCATAATGGATAATGTGTTGGAAAGAATGTGCATCGAAATTTAAGAGGTATATATTTTATAAACTACATTATGTTGCATTCATGTATTTCCCGGTGCCAATGTTACAAATATGGATTTTGTACTAAATTCTTTTACAACTGATTACAAAATGTATTTCAATTTTCTGTTGTTTAATATAAACAATGTAACTGATTTGTTTAGTGACTATACGCAAAGACAATTACTGAATTAGATTTACATCGTATAACTTTCTTTGAATACGTCCAGCTAAATAAATTATTTCTTATCTTTTGCTTAACAAAAATCACATTTCTGCTGAAATATGTATTTCAATGCAAATAAAATGCAGGAGACCTATTTAAAGTAAGTGCTGTCTGTTGAGCTCCCCGTTCGGTGTTCTTTGTGTTTAATACAACTGTGACACACATGGCTGACTTCAGGTAGGAGGTGCTGTTCTCTTACAAGTGCTGTTCTGATTGGCTGGCATCACAGAATTCGCTCTGCTAAGGTGGCCTATCCTGAGGCAAATATCAGATGGGTCCTTATTTTTCAAGGCAAACCGTTGTGATGGTCAGAACCATCTAATTATAGCTAACAGCTAGAACACTGACTTGTAATTTTTTTTTTGGGGGGGGGGACATTCCAAAAAACCTACTTCTCAGACTTTTAAATGAGTACACAATGCCACACAGTTACGGTTATACCTTTGTGGTTATGGTTAAACATTAAAACACACAAGGACATAAAATTAGGTTCAAATGTATTCTGAAGGTGTGCTGGTGATTGAAGGTGTTGGCTGGACTGTGAATCTGAATAAGGAGGAAATGTCTGCAGCTCTCAAATTCAAATTAAAAATGCTTTATTGGCATGAAATACATTTGTACTTATTGCCAAAGCGTACACACAGAAACAGGAATAGGAATACAAACAACATTGTGGTAACGACAACAATGCAATTAACAGTGTGGTAATGGCCACAGCGAGTAGGCTATATAATAATAATAACAATAATAAAATAATAATAATAGTAATAATAATAATAATGTAGAAAAAGCTCTCTCTCTCAACCATATTTTACAGGACCTGTTACTTTGATGTCAGCCTTTAATGGCAGAATCCTTGGAAGTGCTCGTTTCACATTGTACAACACAAAGTTTGGAAGCATTTCTGCTCTTCTGAAAGAATCACAGCATCTTGTTTTGTTAGGTCATTTATTGAATATTGATAATGGCAATTCTTCAAAATTTGAGCGTTCAATTGATTTTCATCTCACATTTTACGTGTGTGTGTGTGTGTGTGTGTGTGTGTGTGTGTGTGTGTGTGTGTGTGTGTGTGTGTGTGTGTGTGTGTGTGTGTGAGTGTGTGTGTGTGTGTGTGAGTGTGAGTGTGAGTGTGAGTGTGAGTGTGAGTGTGAGTGTGAGTGTGTGTGTGTGTGTGTGTGTGTGTGTGCATGCATGCATGTGGTTTGATGTACAGAATATATAGAGCAGAAGAAGGCTTATTGAGCACAATTGCCAAAGGCAGAAATGCTAACAGGATATATTTCACAGTGCTTTAAATCTTACAGCAGATTTATAATGGATGCAAAATGTTCAATACATTAATACTGCATTACATGTGAACACAAAGATCGAAATGGTTTTTGATGTATGCTGAAAAGTAACGTAGCCTAAATTTTAATTGAGTGCATTTTAATGTGAATGTGATCCAAATGGCTGAAAGGATAATGGATTGCTAATGTAAATATTTTGATGGACCAGCAAGGAGTAATGTCATCTGGTCTTAATTTAATGGAGAGAATCAAGAAATAATGTCAAGAATTGTTGAAGCCCAAGATGCTTTGTATTTCTGGCAGGGATTGAGCCCTTGTAGCCTCTGCTGCACAGGTGTGCTGTATTCCGTGTGTCTGCCACTCTCAGGTAGGATATGGCCCTCGGGGCGTCCCTGAACTCTGGGAGGCTGACTTCAGCACCAGGTCGGGCCTATGAGAGGCTGGAGGCGGGGCTGAGGAAGACCCTGTCTGACAGGTGATGAAGAGGCATGAGGTGGTCACTCTGCAGAGTAACAGTCCTGTTAGGGGCTCACCTGCACGCTCACCAGGTGAGTAGTGTTTATGTTAGCGGTTCGACAGCTAGCCCTTACCACTAAATGATATTCTCATTACATTACATTACAGGCATTTAGCAGACGCTCTTATCCAGAGCGATTTACAACAAGTGCATTAGTTCAAGGTGCAGAGGTGCAGAAAAACACACTAGAGTGAAGTAAAGATCGTAGTGCCAGAAGTGACCACATAGATCAGGCAGCCAGTGGAGGTCAGTGAGCAGGGGGGTGACATGGGAATGTCTGGGGAGGTTGTAGACCAATCATTAGCGGCCCACTAGCAACCCATAATAACTGTGTTCGGGGCTTGCCAGTAGGCCTTTACTCATAGGCCTTTACCAGCAGGCCTTAACCTGTAGGTCTTTACCTGTAGGCCTTTACCTGTATGTCTTTACCTGTATGTTTTTACCTGTAGGTCTTTCCCAGTAGGCCTTAGCCTGTAGGTCTTTACCTGTAGGCCTTTACCTGTATGTCTTTACCTGTATGTTTTTACCTGTAGGTCTTTACCTGTAGGCCTTTACCAGTAGGCCTTAGCCTGTAGGCCTTTACCTGCAGGCCTTATCCTGAGTAATGCTTCCATTAGTGGCTCACCAGCAGCAGCACAGAACACTGGCTCATTCGTGAATTCCAACGGCGAGGGAACACCACATCTCACAAATGTGCCTGCGTTCTGTGACTTACTGGAAAAATGAACAGTGTTTTGCCATTGACACTCATTAAAACCATTTGTGGTTAGTCATGAGCTGCAGTTTGTATTGCTTTTTGTATTGCATATTCGTGTTTTTTTTCTTCATTTGTAGAGGGAAGGGGTCCTGGTTTGTTATGATCTCAGAGAACTGTTTTTCTAAATTTATATTTTAAACAAGGGTACACAGTGTCATTGCTGAGAAGCCACCACCCTTATGTAGTGCTTTGGCTGCTATTGGCTCCCCCTTGTGGAGAATATTCAGCCTGCAAAGCGTAAGTGAGTGAGTGTGCGAGTGTGCAAGTGTGCGAGTGAGTGTGAGTATGAGTTTAGTTACAAGGCAGGCCCATAAGGTGCTTTGCATTTTAAAAAAGCATTAGTATTCATCTGTTCCCGATTTGTCAGAACAGAATCTGTACCTGCTGCCTCGGCTCAGTCAGGTCCAGAACACGCCGCTGCAGCCTGGTTCTGCCGCTGCCTTCCTTAAGCCAAGCCTCTAATTAAACTGATTAAAGCGCACAACAAGCCACTATGGACTGCACTGCTTCTGTCCAGTAAATTCAAGACATGCATAGTCCCATACTGCCACTAGAGGTCACCGTGACAATGTTTTGTACATTGAAGCCTTGCTTGTTCACTTGAAGAATATTAACTACTTCATGTAACACCTAGTTAATGTATTATTGGAGTTTCATATTCATGACCACATTCATATTTTAAAGATTTTTCAGTCCTTTCTATGTCACTAAGCAATAAACTTGGATCACATAAGACAGGCGCTACATTGACTGGGTGGAGTCACATAGGCGAGGTTAATCCATAACATTTCTTCTCAGGTGAAACCAACTGATCCACAGTAGTGCTGGGGCAGGTTATAACCTCTCTCAGGTGGAAACACTGATCCACAGTAGTGCTGGGGCAGGTTATAACCTCTCTCAGGTGGAAACACTGATCCACAGTAGGAGTTACTTAGGGGACCCAAGGGTTATAACCTCTCTCAGGTGGAAACACTGATCCACATTAGTGCTGGGGCAGGTTATAACCTCTCTCAGGTGGAAACACTGATCCACATTAGTGCTGGGGCAGGTTATAACCTCTCTCAGGTGGAAACACTGATCCACATTAGTGCTGGGGGAGGTTATAACCTCTCTCAGGTGGAAACACTGATCCACATTAGTGCTGGGGCAGGTTATAACCTCTCTCAGGTGGAAACACTGATCCACATGAGCCCGCGGAAAGCAAGCCGCTGAGGTAAAAACAGAAACTCGGGTAGAGCAGGGGTCTCCAAGCCCGGTCCTGGAGGGCCGCAGTCTCCTCTGAGTTCTGTGATTTCCTTTCAATCAGCAGCTAATTTAGGCCTTTGAAGTAAGGAGCGCAGCCTCTACAATTTAGCCCATCAGTGCCTTTGAGTTTGAGCTCTGTGATTTAGTGGCTGATTGAATTATAAACCACCTTCTGCTACAGAGCGCAGTAACCATACGGCTGGCATACTCCCCGCACACCAGTCCCGCGCAGCACCTTCTGCTACACAGCGCAGTAACCATACGGCTGGCATACTCCCCGCACACCAGTCCCGCGCAGCACCTTCTGCTACACAGCGCAGTAACCATACGGCTGGCATACTCCCCGCACACCAACCCTGCGCAGCACCTTCTGCTACACAGCGCAGTAACCATACGGCTGGCATACTCCCCGCACACCAGTCCCGCGCAGCACCTTCTGCTACACAGCGCAGTAACCATACGCTGCATACTCCCCAGCCAGACCGTTTGCGGCGAGACACCTTCTGCTACACAGCGCAGTGACCATACGGCTGGCATACTCCCCGCACACCCAGTCCCGCGCAGCACCTTCTGCTACACAGCGCAGTAACCATACGCTGGCATACTCCCCGCACACCAGTCCCGCGCAGCACCTTCTGCTACCAAACGCAGTGACCATACGGCTGGCATACTCCCCGCACACCAACCCGCGCAGCACCTTCTGCTACACAGCGCAGTAACCATACGGCTGGCATACTCCCCGCACACCAACCCCGCGCAGCACCTTCTGCTACACAGCGCAGTAACCATACGGCTGGCATACTCCCCGCACACCAGTCCCGCGCAGCACCTTCTGCTACACAACGCAGTGACCATACGGCTGGCATACTCCCCGCACACCAGTCCCGCGCAGCACCTTCTGCTACACAGCGCAGTGACCATACGGCTGGCATACTCCCCGCACACCAGTCCCGCGCAGCACCTTCTGCTACACAACGCAGTGACCATACGGCTGGCATACTCCCCGCACACCACCCGCGCAGCACCTTCTGCTACACAGCGCAGTAACCATACAGCTGGCATACTCCCCGCACACCAGTCCACGCGCAGACCCCGCTCTACTCCCGCACACAGACGCAGTAACCATACGGCTGGCATACTCCCCGCACACCACCCTGCGCAGCACCTTCTGCTACACAACGCAGTAACCATACGGCTGGCATACTCCCCGCACACCAACCCTGCGCAGCACCTTCTGCTACACAGCGCAGTAACCATACGGCTGGCATACTCCCCGCACACCAGTCCCGCGCAGCACCTTCTGCTACACAGCGCAGTAACCATACGGCTGGCATACTCCCCGCACACCAGTCCCGCGCAGCACCTTCCCTCAACAGTATTCAGTTCAAATGATATTCATTCATTTTTAATGAAAGACAATTAAGAACATAAATGCTTTTTTTGCAAGAATTCACTTGAAATGGTCATGATGGAATTATAATGACATACTAATGACATCATAATGACAAACACATTTTCCGCTGGTGATTAATAATGTATCTATTCATGTATAACTTGTTAGTAATTTAAAAAATAAGGGAAAATTAATCATAATTTCTCAGTTAACAGTATTTTCAGTGGTTTAGTAAGAGGGTGTGTATGCAGCTCAAGGTCACACGCGCCGCTGTGCTGTTTGACTGCATTTGGCTGCGTTTGGCTGCGTTCAACTGCGTTTGACTGCGTTTGGCTGCATTTGACTGCGCTTTGACTGCGTTTGGCTGCGCTTTGGTGTTCAGCGGTGTGTGTCGCAGCTCTTCCTGTGGTGAGAGTGTGATGTGTTCAGGACAGGATGCAGAGAGAGCCTGCAGAGAGAGAGAGAGGAAGGGAGGGAGGGAGGGAAGGAGAGGGAGAGAGAGCAAGAGAAGGAGACGGGGAGAGAGAGAGAGAGAGGGAGAGAGCAAGAAAGAGAAAGGGAGAGACAGGGAGTGGGAGAGAGAGAGGGGGAGAGAAAGAGGGAGAGAAGGAAGGACAGAGTGGGAGAGAGAGACAGGGTGAGCGGTGAGTGATCTGGTGGACGGGAGGAAGCTCTGACGCTGTGGGGGGGGGGGGGGGTGGAGTGGGTTGCCATGGCGCTCTCACCCCCGGTGACGAGCTGCGGCGTTCTGGCAGCACCTGTGAGCTGTTTGCATTACCCTGTAATCTGACCCCCAGCACTGCGGGCTGCAGGGCTTCACCGCCCAGCCTTGTGAATGTGTTGACCTTGACTGTTTCCTCATTGGCTGAATGGGCTGCCACACTGACACCTAGAGGCTCAGCTGGGTATAGCAGTTATTGTGGGACTTCCATATGTATCGTCTGTCTGAGGAGTCCTTCAAGCGCTGAATGTGATTGTAAATGTGAAACGTGACATTCAGGCTCAGAGAAAGCTTGAAGATGATGACTGAGCTTTGCGTTTCTTTCTTTCCTCTCCTGAACAGTTTTCAGGGAAATGACAGGTAACCCCTGAATCCCAGCCAGGGCCTTTCTGTATGGAGCTTGCATGTTCTCCCCCTTTGTCTTCATGCATCTCCAAAGTCATGCAGGTTGGGCTAACTGGAGACTCTAAATTGCCCGTGGGCAAGTGTGTGTGAGTGAATGGAGTGTGTGTCTGCCAACGCTTAACAGGTCAGTGAATGGTGAATTCTTTGTGTCTGGCAGGAAGGCGCTGGTTTGAAAGCACTTGGATTTGACCTTAGGATTTGACTTGGCCAAGTGGGCGAACGACCCACATTTTCAAGAGGATTGTGGGATATTCGTAACCGGGGTGGACAGAGGCAGTTTGCAGATGGAAAACAGTAGCGGTTGGCCGTGCGTATCAAACCGCTTTTTTTCACAAGGTGAACGACTGACTGCTGAAGATGAACGACCTGGACCTGACTCACAAAGACACGAATCGGGTCATCGGAGACGTGCTTAATGGAGGGAGAGCGATCAGCGGTGCGGTCTGCAGGAAGAGCCCGCCGATTGAAGGGCTTCTTGCCTCCGCGCACATAAATCTCACAGGACACAAAGGTCAGGCGTGTTACTGCGGCAGCTCGTACAAAACGTGTTTTCTCCTGGTTTTTTAAATCGCACAAAATGCCGCAGTGTCACTCGTGTAACGATTCATTATTTCAAATCACGACACATGCTCACGATTACTCTCCAAACCCCTGTGACCAAATGTGTGTGATTGGGAGCTTACTGTGATCAGACCAGCAAGCCAGAGTGGTGACGTTCGTATATAACTGACTCTCTGGTAAAAAAGAAGTAACTTATAATATTTAGAGTTTACACAGATAGACAAACACAAAACTCAGAATGCGCCTCTGAATTCTGACTGTTTAGAGATTCAACAGCAACAGTGTTGTATAACGGGTGGAACTGGGCTCGTAACCTAAAGATTGCAAGTAGCCTACTATATCCAGACAGTCCACCGCCCTTGTACCCTTGAACAAGGTACCGACCTAACCTAACCCAAATTACTGCAGTATATATCCAGCTGTAAAAATAAATAAATAAATAAATAATAATAATAAATTGGATAAAGTGTCCGTGATCTGATCAGATAATTGTTTCCAGTTCTGGGTCGTCTGCAGAGATTGCTCGCAGAGATTGCGGCATCGGCCTGGAAGACGGCATCTCCATGGCAGCAATCAGCCTGGCTGCCCAGAAAGGTTCGCTTACCGTCGGAGACAGACGTACCGCGATAAGTCTCGAGCCAGCTACATGATCCGGCTACAAATTAGCATCTGGAATTCAGTATTTGATTAGATTTAGTGTTTAATTAACGTTTAAATCCTGACCTTATACCTCTGTCCTCATCCTCCAACTCTAGCAGAAAACCCCGAACGTGACCCTTTTCTCTAATGTGCGCTGCTTAGTAACGGGGCTGTTTCCTGTCTGTCACTGCGTTGGAGGGGGCAGTCTGCGGTTTAAGCTGTCTGAAACGCCGGTTGACCTCTGTGCTTCAAGGATGTGCAGTGTAATGACAGATGGCGTCTCTGTTCATGTGAAATATATGCCCATATTTGGTAGCATTATTGCTCTTATGATCTACACCTGTCTGTCCATCCATCTATCCATTTAAAAATATCACTTCATTATTCTGAATTTATCTCTTAAATGTGGGCGTCAGTTTTGGGATGAAATGTAGGCTCAAGGCTGTTTAAAAAAATAGAATTGGAATGCATACAGAGAGAGTAGTATAATATTGCATACGGATCAAAGATGCCTGATGAGGGCATTTGGAGTGTAAATAATTGTTCGTACACCCATTGCCATGGCAACACTGTTGGAGTAAGACTTACTTTTCCTTTTCCCGGATATAACGTATATATTATAATAATCTAAAACATGCCCGAGAGACGGGATTATCTGTGTTTCTCTAACCGGAGTTAGAAAGTGCACGGCGAATGATCTGCTCGCAGAAATTCCAGCTCGCATACTTTAGTCCTTTGTGCCCGCCTCCGGCTTCATAATGCTTTTCCAGCATATTTTCATGCTAACAGCACTGAAAGCCCCTCACAGTTTTTGTCCTATGAAGTGTTGACCTAATTCTTCTCTCCAGATCAACGGAATTGCGTCAGATAACAAATCACTCGCGGACTGAGGCTTTGCTACTCAACCGCCGCGCGTTCGCCGGCCTTTCATAACCGAAGGTGACTTTGAGCGCGCTCTTTCATGTGTTAAGATTCCGATTTGGTGTATAACGCTGAACACGCATTTTGCGGCTCTGGGATGAAGCCGCGAGTCGCTCAGTAGTTGCAGTCACGCGCTAAATTGGGTACAGTTATCAGGATGTCATTGTGTGCAGATTACTGCTGTTGCTGTATGTTGTTTTGGCTAATTCAAACCCAGCTGTCGTGACTTAAATCCTGACCACATTTTTAAATTCTGTATGTATAGAAATGTATAGTGTGTACAGAAATGTGCACTGTCTGTTTGTTGGTGATGGCTTAGCATTTCTTGGCAGTGATACAGAACCATTTTCTTGCATTGGGGTCATTGTGTGCCTGTTTCTCTCAGGGTTCTCTTGGGATGAGATATTGAGAAGGGATCTCCAAACGCAGGGTGTGCGCAGAGTTCCACGTACAGAACAGCAGAAATTTGAGCTGCAACGTCTTGTCCCAAACAGGTGCTTTCAGCCCGAACAGAGCAGCTCACAATAACGGTGGGATCCCTTTTCGCAGTAAAAACTACATTTCCCAGGAGCCCGCACTTCTCCTGCCTGATCTCCAAACCCACCTCAGATCTCTTCTGTTTCCAGAGGTTTGAATAAAGTTGCTGCAGGACTGGAGCCCAAAATGAGGCTGCTGACCCCATGGCAGCCAGAGCCTCAGCGCGGGGTCTGCAGGATCAGTGGTGCCAAAATCTGTGCCTGTTCAAAAAAGGAGGGGGCTCCTCAACCCCCAGTCCAGCACTCCGGGGTACTTGAACCCCGAAATGAAGGCTACCTGCTTATCCATGAGTGTTAATCAGCTTTTTATGAAATTATGGATCCTCCTGCACTATGTGACACATTTTACAGAGACCTCACCCTGGAGTCAATCAACATGATAGCATTCAGCATCTATGAAGTACATGCATGCAAATATATCATTCCAATACATGTATTTGAAATACCTGTTCCTAGAACATTGCACACATACTGTACACACACACACAGACGCATACACACACACACAGAGACGCATACACACACACACACACAGACGCATACACACACACACAGAGATGCATACACACACACACAGACGCATACACACACACACACAGACGCATACACACACACACTGACAACAGACTGAACGTTTCCTCCTTTACACATTGTTTTCAAACCCCTCCTTTCACTCTGTACTGATCAGAACATCAACACATTTTCTGCCTAATTGTTCAGCATTGGTAGTTACTCAGTCTACATGCAGAATGTCACTGCTGGGATTTTTTAAATGCATTTTATGGTAGGATGGTTGGAGATTAAGGACATCAAAGTTTATTGACTATTAACAATAGAAATTAAATCCTGACTAGCCTAAAGAGGCGTGCTAATAGGAGTATGGAGATGAGCTGAGTTTGCTGACATGGCTGAGCTTGCTGATAGGTCAGAGCAGCTCTTACGGTGACTCATCCTGGGCTGAGTTTGCAGATAGGAGCAGAGGTGCTCTTGTGATGAGTCATCCTGGGCTGAGTTTGCAGATAGGAGCAGAGGTGCTCTTGTGATGAGTCATCCTGGGGTGCAAAATGGCAGTCCCCCAAAATGCTCTCACGGTTACCACGGTTACAGCATGAGCTACAGCAACACCTGCAGTGCTGAAGCTCTGCTGAAGATTCCCCTTCGGAGTTTGAGTCATTTATAATGTACTTCCTATGGGGGTTTCATCTTAAACACAGAAAAATGTTTTTAAAGAAGAGACAAGCGTCTATATATCATATATATTTGTAAATGGTCACCTAATTGTGCAGTTTCTAACCCTGCCCAGAGTTAAGATTTGTTATTGAGAAATAAAATCCAAAGGAACTTGAATTTGTCTGCAATGATGAAGTAACAACAGTTGGGTGAATGAACTGGACTGGGCAGGATTTTTGGAGAAGAACTAGAAACAATGGTTTGGATGTTTATTTTAATTTAGTGTCATCTACGCATCGCTGTAACACAAAAAATAAATACTTTGTGCTGCCTTGGGGGTGTATATGTGTGAATGAATACCCACAATGCAAAGGAATTTTGAACCTGATGTGGAAGGCATGTACACTGCAGAAAACTCATCTGGGAGAAAAAATGGACTCTTCTGCAGTGGAGGAGCTGACAGGCTGAATATTCATGCCAGAATACTTAGACAGCAGAGGTTAATTAAGGAGTAATTATGCACAGCAACTTAAGAGAGTGTGACGGGATGCCTGATGAGATGATGTTACTCCCGAAAACCAAGCTGGATAAAAGACACTTGGTGCCAAAAATGCATCATTTATTACCCCAAAAGCAGGTGCAGTTTCGTGCAGACAAAGCACTGTAAAACCAAAGAGTGAAAGCCGAAATACTTTAACCAAAGAGGGAAATAAATGTATGTACAAGCAATACGTTCAGTAAATCCAGTTTCCAAAAAATAGCTTTCTATACTGAGACTATACTACACACTTCTAACAGCATTACCCACCAGCAACAACCTGAAACAGGTATTGGCGAGGGTCTGAACGGCTGGACTGTGGAACATACCACTTAGTAAATGAGCATGAATTAACTAAACGTTTGTTTTTTAACCCGCTCCAAATCCGCAGTTAGCAGTGCTCTTACGGCGGCAAATCAGATAAAAGCCGGGGCGGAAGCGGCCGCTGCTGCTTAGGCCTGCGCACTGGAATGACTGACGGACAAACGGCAATGAAGACGGACAGATACGGAGCACGCACGCGGTAATTTCAAAACACAGAATCTCGTCTAACATTTGTTTTTATTTTGTCAAACCAGACGCGCAATCATGTACACAGGTAGTTACGCCACGTAGGCCTACACATCGTGTCTCGATTAGTGGTAGGCTATATTATAGCTACATTTCGTGTTTTTGTGTTCTATCCGTGACTCGACGGCTTGTCCAATCCCGCGACTGTACGTTTGTTTTAAATCTTAGCGTCAGAATGTTTTATTTATTTTAAATGCAGCTATCCTAATGAATTTAAAACCATAGGTTACCTCACCAATTGTTTCTCCTTTTAAAAGACCCCCAAGAGGATTAAAGTTTCAGTAATCTCTATGAGAGCGGCGCAACGTGTGAAAATTCAGCACACGGGGCCTGTTGATTCCGATAGCTCAACCTGACACCCACACCATGCTGCCATACGCCATGAAAAACGTCTTCATGCACACGTATCAATAGTTATACTGTATATATATGTTTATAATTAAGCCATCTTTGATGCACATGTTTATTGGCTTGCAATTAAAGCAGAAATATGAGTTGTGTGCCGGTTGTGTTACTGAATAAAGGCAGTCTTCCTGAGAGCTCTGAAAGAAGGGAAGCTGCTGTATTTGAGGCGATCCTAGTTGTGTGCATGTCGGTATCAGATTTATTTAAGTCTAAATGTGTATTTCAGTTCCGCGGTTGTATATAGTGGCCGGACTGTGACTTGTGGTCACTGCATTCATGAGAGTTCTAATTTATTCATAATTTATAGTCACCCGGTTCTTGGTAATAAATGTCCTTCAGTTGCCACCGTCAGCATCAAGAGCTCCGATATTCAAGGAGTTAATCCTCCAGTAGAGATCACTTGAGCCGTAATTGCATTTTGGGCAGAAACACACCATGGTTCCTCCATTTTACCGATCTTTTGCTCTTCATGTGTTATATCTCCTGTTTTGTGCATTGTTGTTTTTTGATAGCCAATATCTTGGCTGATTGAGGTGTTTGAAAATACGTTTCAATTCTAAAACAATTTGTACCATCACTTATTCCGCACTCTTCCAGTGGTTACCATCCCAGGGATTTCAGCTGTCGGTCTGTAATTCAATCGTTTCAGAAACTTCACCAACGCAGGAATCGTTTTTCAAACTGCACACATCAGAACATTAAAGCATTAGTTGATCTGATTAAAAGTCCTTGGATGTGAATGTCCATTTTTAAAATATGTATTTCTGACACAATGTGACCTTAAGAGGGTAAATGATCCTTCAGCAAACATGGTCAAATTCTAATTCAGGGAAGTTAACGGCTCGTTATTCAGAGGTTGAACCTGAACGGGAGCCTGTAGAGCTGTGAGGTGTGGCAGCCTGTCCTCTGCAAGTCCCCCTTTAGCCTGCTGTAAATCTGCCCCCCCCCCCCATCAAGGTCAACCCAGCCTGGAGCTTGACCACAGGCCCCAGACTGACTGACTGACTCAGTCACCACGGCAACACGCCACAAACAGCCTACCCCCGGCCCTTCACCACTCCACTGGGTTAGTGTGCTGCAGAAGGGCCTTTTCTGTGTGAGTGTGTGTGTGTGTGTGTGTGTGTGTGCGTGCACGTTTGTGAGTGTGTGTGTGCGTGCGTGAGTGTTTGCACGTATGCTTTGCAGCTTAATGACACAATTTGCATGTGAGAGTATCACGTCTAAAATCAGATGCTGCGTTTTCATATTAAGTGCTTAATTTGTGCATATGGTGCCCAATGTTTTAATAGTTGCGATACAGTAGTTGTGAAAAAGGGTGGAAGTCTGCTGCGGGGAGAAGGGTGCAGCCGGTGTCACAGGTATTGGGGAGGTGGAGGGGGGCGGGCTGGGAGGCTAGATTTTCGGGATAAGCTTCTGGGGGCGCTTTCTGGTTTTGTTTCATTCTAATCTCCCCACACGCTTCCCCTCTGTTCAGATAGGTGTGTGCGTCAGGTGTGTGCGCCAGGTATGTGCTTATTTGGAAATGTTCCGTTTCATGCCGCATTTTAAATTCATGTGAAGTATTTTCAGTACGTAAGTGTTTTGAGTGAAGATTTGAACATTTTCTGAAAAAAAATCTGAATCAATTAAATTACTTTGTGGCCTTTAACTATTCACATGTACTGTGTACTAGTACTTGCAACCTCACCATGTTTGACTGGCACAGCCCGGGTTAGACTGGCACAGCCCGGGTTAGACTGGCACAGCCCGGGTTAGACTGGCACATCCCTGATTTGATGCCCGACCGTGGGGCCCGTCCCTCTATCGTCCCTTAAGAGGATGAAACACCCAGATCTCTCTAGGACTGTTTTTGTACAATGATATACAAGTAGGTTTGTACTCAAAAAATGGAATTATACTATCCATTTTAATTAACAGTTCACATTGTGTTTTCTTAAACATTACAAATTATCTGAAAATACGTTTCTATAAATATATTACATGCATTTTGATAGATTAACTGCGTGTTTTATTAATAGGCAGTAATGTACTACCAGCTGATTTTTAACCGATGAAATACACCAGTGATCTTCATTCCTCAACTTGAAGAGCTACAGGGTCTGCTGGTTTTTATTTTTGCCTTAATATCGGTGACTAATTCAGACCCAAGAGACCAGGTGAGGTGAGTTAACTGTGTAATCGACTGCTTTATTTGATTAGTTAAGTGCCGAGTGAAAACAAAAGCCAGCAGACCCTGCGTCTCCCCCAGGACAGAGATGAAGATCACTGCATTGCAGCCTTAAAGTGTCACTTGTGTTTTGTGATCTCCGCTTGACACAGGCTGTTTATTTGCAATTCCAGCCCTGGCACGCCTTCAATTGGGTTACAGCCTGCAAACTGTCACACTTTATCAGCGACAAGCTATTCATCCGGCCCCTGACCAGATGTCACACTCTTGAAACTTTGTTTAGTTTTATGAGATTCTGTTTTCTGGAGAGTAAACATCGGTGAAGGGATAAATGCGGCGGAGAGCTGTGTGCAGGCGCTTGTGTTAGCGCTGTGAATTTATTTACAGGTGGATAGACATGTTCCGATTCAATTTCTTTTTTCACTCCCGGTCTGTGAGATTGTAAAACAGGAGTGGAGGTGGCATACCTGGTTACGGTAAAGCCTGTCGGAATGGTGGCTCGGAATGTCCAGCATCCTGTCAGTCATTCCTGTGTCTTCAAAGGCGCTTCTGGAGAGGGATTTCATGTCAGGTGCTAGACTCTGTTTCTACCTGATCATTTTACTGGTTATTGTTGTTTATTAGCAGGCTTGTAAGAAAGAGACTACAGTGTTCATATCTTCTGCAAGTCCTGGGCTCTCATCTCAAAAATCAGTTTTAAAAACGACTAGACTGCCCTTTAACTTTCCTCAGTCTCGAGTCTAAAGCAGAGAAATGTGTGGTTCTATACAGATGCGTATTTTGGATAATGGTTTTTTGATCTTTTGTGTGTCAAAGATGAAATGAAATGTGTTCATTTTAAACGGTGCTTGAACCATATTCTATTGGCTGACTCTGTTAAAGTGCTCCAGTTCAGCAGCCTGTAGATTACCTGTCCAGGCCAGTGTCCTATTTCACAGAGCAGGATTACAGAGTTAGCTGGATAACTGTACTGTGTAAAATCTGGAACCCTCCCAAATCTGGAACATGGACTGAAGTAAAAAGAGCTGTTCTGGGTTTTACTCAGCGCAGTTATCCAGCTAACTCAGTAATCCTGCTTTGTGATACAGGGTTTTACTCCGCGCAGTTATCCAGCTAACTCAGTAATCCTGCTTTGTGAAATACCCCCCCTGGATGCTGTGGTATTGTGTTTATATGTCCACTTCCCTAAGCTTTATTCTACAAGCCACCACCCCTCCCTCCCCTTAAAAAAACCTTTAGAAAACTTTAATAACTGCCTTGGAGAGGATTATTTCCTGGGGGAGGCATAATGTCATATTTCTTTGCCTTTTCTGCCACAGACGGGGGGGGGGGGGGGGGGGGGTGGCTGCTAATTGGGACCCACTTTTCCCGTAAGGCTGGTGCGGTGGTGTTGGAAAAGGACTGAACAGCTCCAGACTGGGGTCACACACAGGACAGCGCTTGCAGGCGTTTGTTGCTTTAGCATTTTGTTTCTCAGACCTCTTGCAGATGAATTTGTGAGCGGCAGAATTTTGTATTGGAAAAAGAGGTTGGGAATGGACCTGGTGAAGGGGATTTATTTAGCGCTTCAGTGGGACTCAGGAGTCTTGGCAAAATGAAGCGCGTATATCTCTGTGTGAAACCAACCCGAGAGAGCGGGGGTTGAGTCTGCCTGCCGCTGGTGGCGGTATTTTTTTGGCACCCCGCGGGCTGGCGCGAGGCTGCGGCCGCCGGGACCGCGGGAGTGGTGGCCTATTGGTGGCCTCCAGAAGACAGCCGCTCGTGCCGGTTAGCGGATTAATAATACATGGCGGTGGAGGGATACGCGGTTCTCGGGCGAGTCGGAGGGAGGGCACGCGACTCGAACGCCCCGCTGTAGCGTTTCTCTTCCTCCAATCGGGCGACAGAGCGGGCCGCACTCGGCCGTCTCCTAAAGGCTCCTGAGCGGGCGTGGCTCGTCTCTTGTATCCCGCGGAAACACATCCGCCCCGATCGCTCTGCATTGTTCGCTGGCCTTTCGCCTGTCGCCAGAGGAACCGCTTTTTCATGTCCATTGTGTTCTGGCTGGGCTCATATTACATCAGATTATGCTAGTGCTTAACACGTGCCGTTTAGTTCATGGTTATATAAACCTAGATTATGGAAGCTAATGGTAATATCACTGCACTGTGCAGAATGCCTCCCTGTAATTGTCCTGTCAGACGTCAAGTAAATTGTGCCCACAACCTCATTTCTTCTGTCTGTGTCAACTGTCCCTAGTTATGTAGACATAATTTTGAGGAGGCCTTGTCAGGTAATTGGATATTGTGCGCTGCACTATCCATTGTACAAGTGGAGCGTGTGTGAATAGAGGCTATGATATATAATGGGGTTAAGATCATTTTATGAGCTTAGTACTAAGACCAACCAATGGGTGTCTTACTGGTGGTTGTGCTGTTAAATAAAACTAAACTGACCATCAGGCTGGCATGGAAAACCCTTAGTTAGGCTGGCCCATATCACCCACCCTACAATCCTGATATTATTATTCACTTCTGGGAAAAAAATGGCTTCTGAAACCTCCTGAGGCAGATATTTCTGTGCTGTGATATATGGCTTCCGTTTAAAGCTTGGGTTTTTTCCACTGAGAACCAATTCAATTCCTCTGGATTAATGACTTCAATTCAAATATGTTCCCATTCAATTTTTCTCCTATAATTTAGTGGCGATTATTTTCAATTTCATGTAAACTAATCCTCCTCCACCTATTCCACTCTAATTATCAGACGGTCCCAGTGTGGCAACAGCAACTCAATTTTATACTGCCAATTTTCTTTTTTTCTAGGACTAATAATTCCAGGCACTTAATATTTTCAGATTTAGTTGCCCTGCCCCAAGCGTGCAGTTGTCTTTCATGACTCATTTAAATTGCATCTGATTAAATAATTTGGAGAGGAATCGATAAAATACAGTTTTGTATATGAACCGTTCATACTGAAATGTCTCATTTCTTTTCTTTATTGTAATGTAGTACAATTTTATAATTACATTTTTTCACAACCTTTATTTTTTAATCAGGTAGTTTTATAATCCCTGCAGAAGAAATTAATGTTTTTTCACTAATGAAATCTGAACTTGGTTAACAGACTGACAATGTAATTACAGAATCTGCTTTGGTGTCATAAGGTTCTCGTACAGTTATTTGCATATAGATAACAATTATGGTCCAGCTTCTTCAGACAATCATTCAAATGTAACTTCATTTCTCCCCAAGGACTGTGACTACTGTTCTTACTATTTCCAAATATTTTTCTCAAGTTTTGAAGGTGTGTAAATGATTAATGTGACGGATGATGTGTAAATATGCGTGAGGTTCTCAGACTCCTGGAGACCCGTGCTGGTTTTCATTCCAGTCATAATTGGAACCTCTGAATTATAACGAGCCGTTCAATTAGACTTCAGTAATACGCGTCTAATGTCTATCAAAGGATCATTTACCCTCGTAAGGTCAAGTTACATAAGCGATGCCTGCTCCCTCTGACTTTACATCAGTCAAACCAATTATTTCATCATCTGTAATGTGCTATGTGGGAAATTATTTATTTATCAAGCGCATACATTTTTAAAGTATACTACTAGACTGGTGGATGGAAATTAGGGATGTCCTAAGTGCTGAAAGAGTGCCTGAGATCCCTGCCATGTCCTGCTCAATGTTGCTCTCTGCCCCTGAAAAAAAGTCAGCTTATTTCTCACTCAGATGTCCTATAAGGATTAACCTCCAATCGTTTGGCCAGATGCATATTTATAGGAGCCTAAACAGAGGATGTCTATAGAGAAGAACTTCCTGCATTAAAGGAAGTGTACTACTGAACGGCAGGATGTGGTCAATGAGAGAGCCCAGCTGGAGTTTTTGTATCCATGTGAGCCTCGTCTCTATGCAGATGAATGAGGGTTCTGGTATGAATGGGAATCAGTGCGATTTTTATCCCTGATTTTGCTGCCAAAATAAATGAGTCACGTTTTTTGAATAGCTGATGAGTAATGGCAAGGTGGTCAAGAAAATCCTCCCAGTCATGCAAATAAGCAGATATTGTGCAGAATGTTTTTGTATGGCACTACCTACCCTTAGTCTACACGGTGCTGTCCTTGGCATATTCACAAAGTGGATATGGCATTTGCTTGGGAAGTTGGTAACAAAAATACCATGGATTTAATGACAATGAATTGTTCAAGCGGGCATATTTTCTTACACGACTATCAGCCTAGCTAGCTTAGCCTTCAGCCTTGCTATCAGCCTCAGCCTAGCTAGCTTAGCCTTCAGCCTTGCTATCAGCCTCAGCCTAGCTAGCTTAGCCTTCAGCCTTGCTATCAGCCTCAGCCTAGCTAGCTTAGCCTTCAGACTAGCTAGCTTAGCCTTCAGACTAGCTAGCTTAGCCTTCAGCCTAGCTAACTTAGCCTTCAGACTAGCTGGCCCAACACTGGCTGGGTTTTATGATTAACCGCGGATCCCGCTGCCCTCAGTAAATAACAGAATGGAGACTTCCGGCTCTGCAGCAGAGTTCCCATCTTTACCTGCAGCCTGTAACGCAGGAGTCTTCACTTCTAGGCTGTGTGAGCTGGTTTCTCTTATAGCCAGTCTGTTCATCAGTGGGGTGTTGAAAATGTACATTTAAGTTCTTTAACATTTTAAAATTTATTTGAACAATTCCAGTTTGGCTGCTCTCCTTTTGGTTTGTTTTAAAACTCTTTGCTTTTTCTTTGGTTTAGTTTCAGTGACCCGGTGTCCTCTTCAGCAGTTACCGCCTCACAGATCTGTTCAGTCCCTGGTTTTAATTGGTAAATTGTTTGCCTTATAATACATCCCAAAAATGAAAGCATGGTTGATCTTAAATGATTTGTAAAAATCCAGATTATAAAACATGTATTCTTCATGGCCTCTGGGACTCAGATTTCAGATTTCACATTTGACAGGATGTGAGTGTGGGTCGTTAGTTTAGTCTCCTCAACAGCGGGAAGGTGGTTTCAGTGATGGGATGAGCTTACAGTCACAATTGGGTTTTCCAATTTGGGAAAATTCTGACATTAAAACTTGCACACATTTTAAGGACAACCGTGTCCAATTAAAACTACCTACAAGAATATTATAACTATTTTTCTGCTGATCAGTTTAATGCCACAAATGACTTTGAGGGAAATGATGCAAAACTGTGTCAAAGGAAGAAAAGGAAACAGAATTCTTGACATTTGAAAAACTTATGAATATTTTCAGAGAACAATAATCACTCACGCGGTTGTGATAATTCAAATTACTACAAAAAAGAAAAAAAGAAAAGAGAGACCGCCGGGGGTAGCCTAATGACATTACAGTGTGATTGGGCAGACGAAAGTCAATTGAGACTGTCATACCGACGACATCCAGCAGGGGGAGTTACAGCATTCTTTTTGTGAGTTGCGCATTATTTAGACCTAGTTTGAAATTTCTACTTAAATGTAAAGTTTTGATTTAAATGTAAGAGATGTGACAGATATATTTCAATGTCACGCTAATTCTACATAATCTGTGAAGTGTAAGATTGTATTCCTGAACGCTGAATAACAAGAGCAGTGCGGAGACAGACTCCTGTTGTGTATTAATCTGGTCTAGTTGGAATTGGCATATTTGTTTTCCTATAATGTCCACTGTCGATTTGCCATTAAACCTCACTTAAATTCACATTCTAACACAGATATTTCATCTTCTGCTGGTTTAGTCTCCATGTTGTAGACTATGCCTATCCTCTAGAAGAAAATGTTTCAACAGCTTTTTCCGCTGCATCATAAATTTCTCTTTTCCACAGACTATAAATCTGGAATATAAACTAGACGACATGCAGTATATTATCATCTCAATGTATCGTAACAACATCTCTACTTTTTTATGAAGCAGTTACCTGATCTTCTACGTGGCATATTTAAACAACCGTGCGGAGGCTAAGCACGCAAAACGGTTCTGCTGCATAAACATGACATTGCATAACATTAAATGCCCCTGTGGACAGCGCTTATTTTCTCTTATTTTTCACTGCTGTTTGTTTACAATGATATACTTATGTAGCGTAGCTTTAAAGTGTACGCTACAGCCTACCGGTCTTCTCCCTGGCTGTACGAACTGCATGCATTTGCGGAATATTTTACATCCATTGTAGGCTACGACATTAATAAGGTCTGGTTACATTTGAGAAATGGGAAGGTGCGTAGCTTTTAAATTACTACTATAGCACAACAGGTTCCAACTGTAGACTACTGGGCTTCATCTCTCAGCACTGGAAATATGTTTTCTGCCCGCAGATAAATAAACATAAGCGCGCATGAGGATATTGGAGAAGGAAGCGCCATTATGTATTTAAATAAACAGCAACGGGTAGGCCGGTGAATAAAGAAACGCATATTTAAATGAGCGAGTGTATTTCAATATACTTAAAATGAATTTAAGATGGAAACAGGCGGCCGTAAGTGGGGCGCGTGGCCACTAGCCACATCATTATGCTTCGATGACAGATCGCCCAGAGAACCGCTGGAAGCCAGGTTGGTAAATATAGAAATCGCGAATATGCTTGACAGAAAAGTGGCGTCGTATTCTGCGTCATTTCAGCAAAAACAATTATGCAAGAAAACGCTACGCATGCACATCAGGGCTTGGAATAAACGTCCATGTCGTAGGCGATCTGAGCTGTCTGCCTATCTTTATCATTGTGCAGCCTAGCTCCGCCTTCCTACCTGTAAAGCTCACTTGCTATCTTTCCAGCAGATCTGACAGCCCCTATCAGCTGGCCGCTGTGTAGAGACTGAGGCAGAGTGAATGGGGACGGCCAAATAGCTAGCGCTGGCCGCGGAATAAAACCGCACAACCGCAATTAAAATTACAATTTCATCAGAGAATGGCGATCGAAAGATTCCTTCTTCCATCTGAAAGCCTATAAGATTATTGACAAGGTTGCGTTTGAGAGAGGGGGGAAATCGATGACCAACCGTTAAGCGACTGGGGTCCCTAACTCGAAGAAAGCTGGGTCGCATTCTTGCTGATTGAGGTCTATTTTATGCTCGCAGTAAAGATCTATAAGCTACACCAACCAAAGCCGAGACGACAGTTGTGAACTGAATATATCTGCAAGATGGAATTGTCCAGGAAGGTTTGGGAAAATCCGTCAAAATGAGAGCGCACCGCCGTCACTAACGCGGATTTAAATGCGTTTTGCAGAGGGACACAGACTCGCTGTTTGAGCTTCGAAGCCCAGCTCGCCTGCTTGCCTGGCTCATGATTGGAAATCGTCCTGTGTTGAAGGAAACTGGGGTAAAATAACAACTGAAGGGAGAGGGATATTTGAACCAATATGGCTGATGCGTGGAGCCGGGAACGCGGGCTGGAGCTCTCCAAGGCTTTTGGATGCTAGCTGTGGCAGATGGCAACGGTTCGTATGGCGTCCGCAGCAGTATAATGAGTGCTAATATCAATAGGCCTAATATAAATCCGGACTCTGTATACATTTCCAAGATGGATGTGATCATCCCGTTCTCACCAGACGTGCCATGTGATAGCAATGGCCAGCGCATGTGGTGGGCATTTCTCGCCTCATCCATGGTAACATTCTTTGGGGGTCTGTTCATCATTCTCCTCTGGAGGACCCTCAAATACCTGTGGACGGTGTGCTGCCACTGCAACGTCAAAAACAAGGTAATTCCTCCGCCTCTCACACTCCTGTTCTGTCCTGGCAGTTATGGCGGAATTGTGCGGCGCTTGCTTTTTGGCAGTTGTTTTTATACCCGCGGCGAAATGTAAATCCCTTAATATGTACCGTGTTTTAAGGAGAGAGGTAATAAAAATATAATAGAAAACATTTGTTGCCTTTGGCTTTAAAAACATCCTAGCTGAGTAATTATGTTCCAGCGGAGAGACACATGTTCGCAAAGCATAGGACAAAACACTCAAATATATTACGGTTATTGTGTGTTATTTTAAGTATTTTCAGTCGGAAGGGCCGTACAGTAAAATCTGTACAGATCGCAAACCCATGCAAATTGTTTCCTCAAAAAACAGTGCCATTCGTTCAAACAGCAGACCCTTTGCATATAAAATAACTGGGTAATTTTGTGTTAGCCAGGCGTATTTCTACAGTTTTATATTTTACACCTCAATCTAAGTTCTTTTTATGGGCTCCATGACGAATGTATGCTAGTACACGGCTATCCTCATGGGACACGGTGGTGATTATTTGATTGAAGCCGACAATCCAAGATCCGCGGTCATGCGCTGATTGCATTTCCCCGTACACGTCAGAAGCCAGTGTCCTCTGCTCGTGTTATTCTCTGGAATCTTAAAGGTGATCCTTAAACCGAAGCACATTTCTTATAAAAATGCAAATTATAATCGTGCGTGATAAACTTGATCACATTTAATTAAATATTCTGCCGCAGAATTAGTCTGTGGAAGTGTCCTGGTGCATGGATAAGGGTTAAAGAAAACGATGTAAGTGATGTTCACGTTTTATTTAGCTAATTTATCGAGATTTCTTAAATTTAATGCAAACAGCTTTTCCCATCTTCCTGTGGTCTTACGGGATCAGCTTCATGGGCGCGCGTTATGCGCAGTCTTACGCGCGTGAATGGATTTGGGTCCCCCTATGTATTATGAAAATCTAGTATGAAACTTCAGTTCTGCTGAGAAATTGTGTGTATCTGAACTAAAAATTCTAACTTCCCTTCAAACTCCTGGACGCTTTGATTTAGAGTGTGAAAGATTTCATATTTTGAATTATATTTAGTTGTTGTTCTTTGAAACGCGGGGACCTGAAGCCTGCTAAATTAATGTTCTTAGGATTTGTGTTTTGGGACTGCTGTCCAAATCTGCCTCAGTAGGGTTGTACCCTGGCAAGATATTTGGGCAATTTTACCTTCTTCCTTTCACTGGCATTAAATCAATTAAAATATATGCACTGTACTCCAGGGGTATGTTCTGTAAAAGTTCAATGGCATTCAATGAAAAATGTGTTACTATAATTTCTCACCTACTGTGGATATACTGCTACTTATCAGACAGGCAGCCCTACATGGTAATTATTTGCATGACATCGGATCCAGGGCAGAGGCTGGCCAATCAGGTTCATGGAAGGCTACCTGCCCCCTAGAAGGCATCTCAACTGCCTTTAAATGAGCAACAGTCTCAACCCAATTAAGCCAGTAATTAATTTCATTAATCATGTGCGTTCTGTGATGGAAAGAGAGCCCGTTCGTGCCTGAAGCCCTGATGTAGAGCTGTGGGAGCTCTCGCTCCTGTGACGCCTGTTTACTTCAGACTGATTCAGTTTCAGGTCCCGGCATCAGTTTCACGCTTGCAAAATATTTTGACTGAAATGAACTTACGGTCAATGTCAGCCAGTTGCCACAGTGACGGTGATGGCTAGAAAAATCTCTCCCTTCTCTGCTTCCTCAAGCAGGGTGAAAGCTGTAAGGAAAAGAGTGGTTGGTGTAGTAAAGTGTATAATGGTATGAAATTTATGCTGCAACCTTCAGCTACGGTTTACAGTGAATTAAATGCAAACAAAAGGGTGTTTACAGTATGTGATGCAGATTCAGGTTTAATTCGGCTCTGCCGGACCCCCCCCCCCCCAGAGCGCGCGTGTGGCCGCCGGGCTCGGTCTAATTCGGCTCTCTCTCCGGCCCCGGCCGGTTCCGTCTGGTTATTTATTTAAAACCGGGCTCGTTTATCAGGCCTCTGAAGCCTCGTTTTCTTCGTTACCTTTTAATTTCCCGCGTGAAGGAGGTGCGCACAGAAGCCCCCCCCCCCCCCCCCGTTTAAAGTGCTGCTGCAGTCCCGACCGGTCACCGGTACCGCCCCCCCCCCCAGACCTCCGGCTGTTTGAGCTCCCCGCTGTGGAGGTTGTGGGGTCCTGGTGGAAAGTCTGACGGAACCCCTTCTCTAAGATCACGCGCCCGGGCCCCTGGGAGAGGGGGAGCCGGGGCTGTGCGGGACAGGCCGGGTCGGGGCGCTGGGGTTCGCCCCGTTAGAGGGCCTGAAACCGGACCCCGGGGCAGCTGGGCGCTGAGGTGAGCTCCACTGGCATGGTGTGAGTAACAGGACCCCCCCCACAAAGCCCTGGAGCTGAGCTGGGGGCGGGACGGGGTGCGTGTGTGTGCGTGCACACACCTCAATACACCACTGCACACATGCACACACTCGTACACACACATACATACATACACACACACTCACACACATGCGCAAATGCATACACAATCCCTGTTGAAGTCTCATGAACATGAGGCAGAAATACAGAGAGATTTGCTGAGAGTGAGTTTAGGCGTTTGGTTGCTCGGATACGTGTACTTAAAAAAATTGATGTGATTGCAGAGGCGAACGTGCCATAAAGTAACGGGAGCGTTACATCTCTTATTACACGTTACACGTGTAGTGGAGCTGTGCTTCTGTCCGACTGTCTGTCTGTCCCGCTTGTCCTCATCGCGCAGAGGGGTGTGCGTTTGGCGTTTTGCTGATTTGTGGTTCTCCAGTCCCCCCAGCGAGGTGTTTGTTTTACTTAATGAGATTTTGATGGGCTGGAAGTGTTCCCGCTGTTTCTCCCCATGTTGGTCCAACCTTTCGATGAGGCGTACAGCACAGATTACACAGATTCAGGCTTTAATCTCTGTTGGTTTTGAGTCAGCCTTCCACTTTGCTGATTTTGGTCTTTTTGGTCTTGTATTTACTGAAATGCACGGGAGGGACACCGACGCAGAGGGGCACAGATGCCCATTGGGGGGTTTGTTGTGCTCCTGTGTTTCCCCTCATGCTTGGCAACGGTCCTGAGCGGATCTCAGGCCTGAGTGAGGCTGGCAGGCCCCCCCGGTCAGCTGTCCACCCTCCCCCCCCAGAGGAAACTGCGTACTGAACACTGGCTGCCCATCCTGGTCGTGCTTCCTGTGAGCGTCTCTTCCCCTGCTCTCCCAGGTGTGACTGGGTCCGCTCCGCCGCACCTGAAGCTCGTTCCGCTGGGGGGGGGCTCCTTTGTTTCGGGGGGCGGGGGGGGCTCCTTTGTTTCGGCGCTTTGTTTCGTTTCCTTTTACGGGACGGCGGTGTCCGCGAGCTCAGCCAATGGGCTCACGGCAGGCCATGTGTCACAGCAAATGAAAACGGAGACGGCGGCCGTTGCCGTGGTGACTCTTAGCTTGTCATGGCGCTATAAAAAGCAGCACAATATCCCCGCAGAAGCCTTTGTGTCAGAGTTCAGTGGGGAAAGTGTTGCCCGGGGGGGCGGGGGGGCGAGGGGGGCTCTGGAGAGGCCTGTCCTGCAGTGCGGCCGGTGCCGCTGGGCTCCACAGCGTCGCCAGCGATGGGGGGGTCTGGGATGGGGCCTCCCTCTGTAGCTTTATCTGCCTTCAGCTGTTGTTTTCTTTAAAGCACGGGGTGGGGGTGGGGTGGGGCTTGGGGGGGTCACAGGGTGGCAGTGAGGCTGGGGGTCAGAGGGGGTGGGGTAAATGGGGGTGGGGGTGGGGTAAATGCAGACACTCTTCTGTAAAGGTGATGAAGGGGCGTATGCTGATAAATGTAAATGTCAGTTGGAGGGATGTCATGTTATTTTGTGTATTCTCTGTGTTTATGATTGTGTCATAGTGCAAAGCTGGCCGTTACTGACATTGGTGCGGGGGTGGGGTATAACAGGGAAAGGGGCGGAGCTAAGGAGTTATAACAGGATCCGTCCCTGATTGGTGCTGTGCAGTCATGGCACATGCGCTGCTCCCCCAGTCTAGTGTGTGAGAGCTGTTAGCCAGGTCTAGCTGGAGTAGATACTTCCTGTCTCTTCTCTAAGTCACCTTCAGAGCATCTGCTAAATGACTGTATGTATCACACATGTGTGTTTGAATATGTGGGTAAGTCCTATGCTACATGTGTTAATGTGATGTTATTTAAACAGCACTGCTTTGACATGACTGTTTAATGTTTCTGCACTGAAATCCGTGGGCGTTCTGAGCGAAACTCGTGGGGAATCGCTGGGTGTGATCAGCGCACTGGCAGAGAGGAAGGCTGGTTCTTATCTGCCTGCTAAAGGCTCCTGCAGGTATATTAGAGCTGAGAACTCAAAATTAGGATTTTTCACCCATTGAAAGATTGGTTAAATAAAATACATGTGACTGACAACCAGAAAATGTGGTTAAGCTTATATTAGATTTTTACTGGAAGGTGTAATTGGCTTTGTTGGTGATGAGCTCTAGACGTTGTAGTTATCATGACATGGGGGAGTGGGGGGAGTGGGGGGAGTCGCGAGAGCATCAGGAGTGGTACTCTCTTTCTCTCAGGGGGGTGGGAGTGATCCCCGCAGAAGCTCTCGTCTGATTGGCCGGTGACTCGTGCGCGCGGCTCAGGGCTCCTCTGGTCTGCCGGCTCGTGTTCCGTTCGGCTGAATCGGTGTAGCGAGCGCCACAAACCGTCTGGGGAACCCCCCCCCCCCCCCCGTGGAGCAGCCTCGCGTTGGGGTGGTTGGGGGGGTTGGGGGGATAGGGCCCTTGCCCGGGCGCGCATGCGCGTGCGAATCGTCGCCATACACGCCGCGCTGCTGAAGGTCACCCCTGCAGGGCCCTTACAGGAAGCCCCAGCCGTCGCTCACCGTTGCAGGGAAGCAGGACGCTCTCGCCCGCAGAGCTGGAAAACGTGGAGGAGAAAATGGCGGCTAGCTCTGTGGGGGACGCTGGCGTGACCTTCAGGGGCCCCAGGCGCTGGTGGCACTGGCTGTGTCTGCTTCCTGTCCGCTGATGAGCGCTGTGACCCGCCCTGCTCACCATTTAGTACGCCCGCCGTTAAATACGCACCCGCCCTGCTCTCCATTAAATACGCACCCGCCCTGCTCTCCGTTAAATACGCACCCGCCCTGCTCGCCGTTAAATACGCACCCGCCCTGCTCTCCGTTAAATACGCACTCGCCCTGCCCGCCGTTAAATACGCACCCGTCCTGCTCTCCGTTAAATACGCACCCGCCCTGCCCGCCGTTAAATACGCACCCGCCCTGCTCTCCATTAAATACGCACCCGCCCTGCTCTCCGTTAAATACGCACCCGCCCTACCCGCCATGCGAATACGCACCCGCCCTGCTCTTCGTTAAATACGCACCCGCCCTGCTCTCCGTTAAATACGCACCCGCCCTGCTCTCCGTTAAATACGCACCCGCCCTACCCGCCATGCGAGTACGCACCCGCCCTGCTCTTCGTTAAATACGCACCCGCCCTGCTCTCCGTTAAATACACACCTGCCCTGCTCTCCGTTAAATACGCACCTGCCCTGCTCTCCGTTAAATACGCACCCGCCCTGCTCACCATTAAATACGCACCCGCCCTGCCCGCCGTTAAATACGCACCTGCCCTGCTCTCCGTTAAATACGCACCCGCCCTGCTCACCGTTAAATACGCACCTGCCCTGCTCTCCGTTAAATACGCACCGCCCTGCTCTCAGTCATTTAGTTCTGAGTCAAAGTCTTAAAAAATGCTGAGTAAATACAGTTATTTTTGCATTCAGTAAATAACCCACTTAATATTTTTCTTTTCCTCATTTCAGTGTGGTCGTAACCTACAGAAACCCACTCGTTATGGTGTGGAGGCTGATGAATGAGATTTGGCAACCTGAAGGAATCTCGCACTCAAGCTTTTTTTAAATTTGTCACCGTAAATCTTGTTTCCAGAAGCAGAGAGCTGGTCCTGCCTGTTCCATTGAGCTGCAGTTTTCAGTTAAGCACAGAATGACTCCTAACTGCCGTCGTTTGTGTGGGCTGCTTTAGAATCCTTTTTTTTTTCCTGTTTTTAATTTTCCATGATGTGTTCCCGTGGCTGTCCTCTCAGTGCAGAGCTCTCTAGATGAAGCTTACGTAAGGGTAGGGAATACGCAGTGCATACCCAGTGCATACCCAGTGCCTGCGGGTTTGTCTTGTGTTCTCCACCTGGCAACCTCCAGGTCACTGTCGCTTGGCAGAGCCCACCGTTTGACCTTTGACCCTCAGGACCCCTCCCCCTGGAGGCTCGCGTTTGGTGCTGATCTCTCACTGCGTGGAGCTCTGGGCCTGGTCTCGCTCCTGCTGAGGCTGATCTCTCACTGCGTGGAGCTCTGGGCCTGGTCTCGCTCCTGCTGAGGCTGATCTCTCACTGCGTGGAGCTCTGGGCCTGGTCTCGCTCCTGCTGAGCTGTCCTGTGGCCTTTTATTTGCATAATGAATTAGCAGTTGCAACGGTTTAATTATTAAGGTTTGTCGATAGTTTCAGTGATGGCCAAAGTCGCTGTGTAGGAATGAAAAGAAGACTGCTTTTGCTGGAATGTATTGTTCACTGTGGAAACACACAATGACAGTGGCTGTGTCCCAAACCGCATACTTCCATGCTCCGAGTGCACATAGCGAGGCATGCCGCCATCTTGGAGTGCGAGTCCAAACCGAAGTTCGGTAGTGCGGAGCACGGATAAAGTACCCGGATGCGCACTCCATTTGATCAAAATTTGAAGTGTGCATCCGTGCATGCTCCGACTGGGAAAAATACCACAATTCCTTTCGCGAAAACGGCCAAAAACAACGGTAATGGCGGATGACAGTCTAGTGTAGGCTACTCTCTCGGATTGGAAACTGAAATCATGTCATAGGAAAATGGTAAACAGGAGTTGGTGTATAAATAAAGTGGTACAGTGTTAATGAATAACGCAATATGTAAAGTATCAGTTGTTTTTATTAGTTTAAAGATATGTACTTTTAACGAGTGTAACGAGCTATATTGAATACATCGGTGCTAATCGTCGGGTCCCGTCTTGAATTATAAACTGCCGTTTTATTCTCGCCACTGCCCATCTTTTCATTTAATTTGAAATACACCCCTTGCCTATGGAGTAGCCACCACAAACATGACCGGCTCCATAAATGTTGCCTAACTGAGTACCCAGCGCGAAAGTATACAGCGCGAAAATAATGAAAAAACAGACACGACTGTTTACAATGAAATGGCAACTTTATTATGGGGTTGACAGTACACTGAAAGCTATCCAAACTGCAAATAATATTTTCCAAGCTATCGTTGCCTTCCACTGCTCTTCTGACAGCAAAAAGGAGAATTCAATTGAAGTGGCTAGCTCGCAAAAAGTTGCTGATATTAGCCTACTGGTTAGTCTAGAATAGATCATAATATTTCAGTAGCCTACTACTACTCAGTGTGAGCATCTACCGACCGGGTTCGTTCGGTAGACAGAAAAACATCAGATTTTCAACTGTAGTCTATGTAAAATAGGCGAAATATAAGTAACAACCTGTACCTAGTTATGTAGAAAAAAACGTTCTTGTTATCCTCCGGAGGTAATTCTTTCAGTACTTTCGCGATTTTCGCCCAGTGCTAGCTTTAGTTGCTACGGGGACATGTATCTGCCACTGCATAGAGATTAATGGAACTTGTCTTTACTTGAGATCATATTGTAGAAGTGTCCCGTCTTGTGTATTTCAGGTTAATATGAAAAAGGCTGGTCCCTACTAGCATTTCTAGCGATCCGTTACATATTCACAGTTGTAACCCAAGTAGCAGGAAGCAAAATAGCCATTAAGAAGAAGCGACATTTGCACTACTTAATGTTCGCGATTATGGAATTCATTAGAATATCAATATAACTAAAATGTATATGTATTAAGTAAGATTTTTTCCCATTTAGACAGTTATGTGTAATTTTTACAAGACTTGCATTTAAATAGGTAACGGAGTCCAGTCCGCTTGATTAAATATGAAATAAATGCGGTAGGATTTCAGATGGTCGATAATATGCCCTCTCACTCTCACGTTATTCCCCTCAGGTTTATTACCGAAATTTTACCGATAGTTACGGCAAAGGTTAAAGGTTATGGGTCAGATGTCGTCACGAAGTGCATCCCACTCATTTAACTGTTTCTCCGTGCTACTGCACTTCCATGGTTCGGAGTGCATAGTCCCAAGCATTGCCTGGAGTGCGTATTCCGGAGCACGGTAGTGTGGAGCATGGAAGTTTGCGGTTTGGGACACAGCCAGTGTTCCCCATTCTGCTTGTTATTTGGCTTATTTTGACTCTGTATTCAGACTGGGACGTGAACCCAAGCTTGCCCTATACGTCCCTGTTCGGATGGTTCAGTAGTCTGCTCTTACAGTGGGGAGACACAGGGAAAGTGCTGGTTTACCAGCTCCAGTGTACTGCTTCTGATTTCAGCACCACGGAGAGCTCTGTGATAGGTGTGCTGCATTCACCAGCATCACACATGCAAACAACCCCAAACCCCTACCAGTACCCCCTACCCCCTACCCCCTGTCCCCTAACCCCTACCCCTAACCCTAACCCCTACCCCTAGTCCTAACCCCTAACATGCCTCCCATCATAGCTGTGATACACTGGGACTCCCTGTCAGGCAACAGCAGTGTGCTGTGCTGCTAAGCTCGATTTATATGTGCTTTTTCTTTGCTGAGTTAACACTGTGGTCACTAGAAACTAGTATAAGAAATTGGAAAAGTTAAATTAGCTCAACTGAATTATAAACTAAGAACGCCACAGGTGAAAGACGTTTTGAGGACGTTAGGTCCGGAGCTGGTTCAGTATTAGTATTAGTATTAGAGTATTAGTGTTGTTTAAAAGAAAAATCTAAGCAGTTGTCAAACATTACATTACATAAGAGATTGCTATTTTTTATGTATGATGTACAGAAGGACATTGTTTTGATACCGGCTGGTATGTAATTATATAGCTCCCCTCTAAAGTAATTGTGGGTGTATTTGCCACTGATTCACTGTGCAGTATCCACTGTTCTGATTGGACAACATAAAACTGGCCATAGCCCTGTCCAGGGAGGCAGGGTTTCTGTTGGTCGCCCGTTTCTCCTCTTGTGCCATAACTCCTCCTCCTGTCAATCAAGGGCCCGTGCCAGGCTGTGTGTAGACAGGAAGTGGCAGTGTGCAGCACTAACCTATGATGTCACAATGACCCCCTCCCCCTTCTATTGCTGATTTGAACGCACGCAGCCTCATTGGACAAACAGGCTGAGTCACATGTTGGGGTTGTCGCAGTGGGCTGGCCATCTTTTGGGGGGGGGGGGGGGTGCAATAAGGGGTTTAAAGAAAGGAGGAATGCGTGGCATGCTGTGTGTCTTACCCGGATGAGAACCTGAACTGGGGTGTAAAGTTGGGTTGAGATTACTCTCCTCCTCCCGCTGTTAAGACGCAGAAGCGCGACCCTGCGACTGGCTGTTTGGGTCTCGGTCGCACCAGCGCCAGGTTTGGCTGGAGGTCCGCATCGGCATGGCAACACCCGGTCCAGGAAGAATCTTCGCATTCCTGGGGCTCAAAGGCAACCCAAAATAAACCCCTCTCCTGCTTCCCCCTCCAGCGGCACCTTCATACGCACACCTTCAAAACTCCTTCAAGGCTGTGACCCAGAACGCTGTGGAAACAACACAAGCCTCAGGATATTGGGTTCCCACCCCCCATAGGGGGGCGGGGGGGGGGGGGGGTGTGCTGGTTTCTCTTTTAGGAGCCGCCTGTCGGTGGTCCAGAAATGGAAATCACAGAAACGGACCGAAGGGCGTCGGGGCAAGGCTCCCGTGTGGGGCGGGGTCGGAGGTCAAAGCTGTTACAGGTCACAGGAGGAATTAGCGCAGCGCTCTGCAGCGGCTGCGCTGGGACAGCAGTGTTTCACCCGAGCCAGGCAGAGGGACGCTGTTAAATCTGCGCAGGAAGTGATGAAGAACTGGTAACGTGGCCAGCGGATTGTTAGTTTAATATGAACCCGAATATAAATGAATGCAAGAGCGATTCAGTGAAACATGCCCTTACTTTTTTGGTGATTTTGAAGTGTGAAACATTAATTTTGTATGAACCCTAATTGGTTCATACGTTTATCTTGTGGATGGTTTTCTCTGTACTTGGATATGTGGGAGGTGGATGCTTAAGTATACTTTATAGCCCCTGAAAAGGACTGCAAATCTCATGTGAGAAATAATCTTTGGAGATGTGTGATTGAACAACTGAATGACAGAATGTCAGCTGTTCAGTAATCTCTTGGAGATGTGATCGAGGATTGAATAGAGAGATTCTATCTACAGGAGAAAATGCTACTCTACCCTGCTTCCTCTAACTGACACCTTTACAAGAGATTACTGATGTTCACCTGGTGACCTTGCCCTAGGTCTCCAGTGTATGGGACTAATAGATTTTGACCAGCTGGTTACACCATTTGTGTGCGGTGTGTTGTCATGCTCTAACAGACTGAGACAGGAGGAGTTGCTCTTATTCAGTGTGAGATTATTCAGGGCCCTGGGGGGGCCTTGGGGGACCCTGACCCCTTCCCAACACTGTGTAGTAGTGTCCTCACTCTGTCTGTAGGCCCCTGGCCCTTGACTTTGAGTTTTTAAGCAATAATTTAAGCTTTCCCCCTCACTATTAGTCACATCATTATTAGTGCAGCTGTCATGGTAATGATCAAAACTATTGAAAACAGTGAACACTGTTGCAACTAAGACTTAAGACTCTGTAGTGCCATTATTGGTTATTTGTAAAATGCTAAATGATAAAGTAAAGGTAATTATATGAAAGCCAGACATGGTTGAAAGATTCAGCTCTTGTTTGTTATTTGAAGGTTTGCTTGTTATTTGATGGTGAAATGCGGGCCTGCTGTGGAGAGCAGCCTGTTTTACTCAGACTGCCTGAAGTGACCCGTTGGAAACGAGCAGGTCTTACTGACGGCTCTCAGTTTCCCATCCCTGCACAGCCGCTAATGGTGACACACACCTGTGGGGGCGAGGCTTGAGTATCAGACCCTGCTCTGCTGCCTGGCCATGCACGCCTGTTATCCAGGCCTGTTATGCAGGCTAACACGGCTTGGCACCGGGGGTGGAGGGCGCCTGGCGTGGAAGTGTACTTTATAGCGTGCCGGTTCTGCCCCGACTCTCTGCCCTGCCTCTGCCCAAACTCTGCCCCGACTCTGCCTTGCCACTGCCCAAACTCTGCCCCAACTCTGCCCCGACTCTGCCCTGCCACTGCCCAAACTCTGCCTCAACTCTGCCCCGACTCTGCCCTGCCACTGCCCAAACTCTGCCTCAACTCTGCACTGGTTCTGCCCCAAATTTTCCCTGGTTCTGCCCCGCCTCTGCCATGGTTCTGCCCCACCACTGCCCTGGTTCTGCCCCGCCTCTGCCATGGTTCTGCCCCACCACTGCCCCGGTTCTGCCCTGGTTCTGCCCCTTCTCTGCCCCGGCTGTCAGGCACAGTAAGTCCGGTGGCTCACTTGCGGTGATGTTTCAGGGGTTTCTCTCCTGCCTCACAGCCAGTACTGCTGTACCAAACACTCGCAGAACGAGGGAAAGTACATCTGTAAACATTAAACAGCCTCACGTACGCTCCTGTCTGTAAGGAGGGCCAAAATCAAAGCGGTCACGACCGTTGAAATAACAAACATCATTATAAATGGTTTGCTGGGTGATTTGACGTGTTCCAGCAGGCTTGATTGTTTTGGGGAAACTATGATTAGATGTTTGTGTTTGTTGGTAATTTCGCCGGCGTTCGGTTCATGTTGTCGAGGCAATTGCCCCCAGCCATCTCTGATTGTTCCACGGAGGAGGAAGAAACCAGTCAAGTGCATCGGTTCAGGCCTCCTGGGCCGTGTAATTTTCCAGCCTGAAAATCAGTGCTGTCAGCTGAAAGGGTAGAGGTGTAGGGTAGATATTGTTTAGATCAGCTAGTGGCTCAGGGGCCTAATTTGTCCCAAAATGATTTACAATTTTAGGCTTTTGGTAGGCTTTCTTTTCCAGATCCTGACGGAGCTTTTATTATCAATAAATGTTCTTTGATTATTAGCTAATATACATGAGTTGTCATATCTCTTTTTTTAACAGTTGCTTCCATTATCTCCTTAATTGTATTTTTTCTTGAATTGTTTATTTTTTTCTATTAACTGGAAGATGGCTGACAATTCAGCCCAGCTCAAATGTGACCCTCTACCTTGGCCTTTGACCCCATCGCTGGGTGTCCTGGGGCTTATTCCAATATTCCATTTAACTTGTTTTATTTGTCCTTGTCATCTCGGTCCGCCATCTTCAAGGACATTCCAAGCCGTTAAATGCTCCTTGAGGGAGCTGGGAGTGTGGAGACTGGTTTTGCTTGAGCTAGGACCGCATCCTTTGTGGAAGTGTCCCAGAACGTGTGACGTGATCGACCCCTCCCTGTCTGCTCATCTGTAACAGCCATGGCTTCGCTTGATGGAGCACCCTTGATAGGGGACGTTCCATTTGCCTAATGCACGTTTTCCTGATTCCTTCCGTCCTCGTGTCCTTTCTTAGCCTCCTTTTCTCGCGTCCTCTGATACGTGGAGCTAGGGAGCTAGGGAAGGACGCTAGGGAAGGACGCTAGGGAAGGACGCTAGGGAAGGAAGCAAGGAGCTAAAACATAAGCGACGGGAATGAGCCGCCCGGTCTGTGTCCAATAATGCAGAGAGGCGAGTCCTCAGCCAGCCAATCAACTGTCACTTCAGGCCAGTCGATGATGAAGGAATAGTGAGGAGGAAGGGACCAGTTAAGGATGTGATCTGAGATGGGAAATCCAGGTTCTGAAAATAAAAGCTCTTTCCAGTATTTGGTTTCCAACCGCCTGGATTTGCTAATTAGCACAATTCTTCAGCCGGGTAGAGCGGAAGAAACGCGTGGCAGGACCTTTTCTTTCTGACCCCTGGACTCTCCACCTGTGAATATGTTCTTACTTTCAATCCAAACCACTGGAGCTTAATTAACTGTGCAATCACCTACTTTAATTGATTAATTAAGTAGAAAGTAAATGTGAAAACCAACCGACGCTGCTACTGCAGGGCCAGGGGTTTGAGGTTCACTGCTGTAAACATTACTTGTTAATTATTTCAGTCTACATTGAAAGTTAGTTGTTGGTGTCCTAATTATGCTCAGTCAGCTTTGTGTTCGTGTTCATGAAAAATCCAGTCCAGTGTCACACATCCTGCTGCTCATGAAGTACAGTGAATGTGTTTCAAATGCTTGTGTACATAAAAGGGTCATTGGGTTCAAAAGGGTTATCGGGTCCTTTGATATTTTTTTATGGATAAATTCTTGGGCTGTAATGGCATAATAAGACATACTTTATTGAACCCCGTGGGGTAATTTGTCCTCTGCATTTTGACCCATCCCAGTTACTTAGGAGCAGTGGGCAGCCACAGTGCAGCGCCCGGGGACCAACTCCAGTTCTGAGGCCAGTGCCTTGGTCAAGGGCAACTGCAGGAGCGCACCTAACATGCATGTCTTTGAGTGTGAGAGGAAACAGGAGTACCCGGAGTAAACCCACGCGAACACGGGGAGAACATGCAAACTCCACACAGAAAGGCCCCAAGCCGAGATTCGAACCCACAACCTTCTTGCTGTGAGGCGACAGTGCTAACCGCTGTGCCACCGTGTCCACCCACGTAAAGGAACCCAAAAGGAACCCAAATGACTGCTGGCTAATGTTTCTGCCCTGGTTTTTATTTTAATAGCGTAGTTGCGCTCAGTAATACTGTTCTTTTCTCTTAGAGAGCCAGTTTGTATGATATGCTCAGTATAAATGACATTATTCATATTACATGTATTTTATTATAAATTATATTCACTTGTTATTGCTATTGTAAAGTTGGTACTTAAAAACAACAGTAAGCTTCTCTCAGAACATCCAAATCCAGGATAAGATATTAGTTCCAAAGCACTAATCATTAGTACCAAAACGGATGTTAGTGTCTGCGTTAGCAGACTGTTGCTCAGTGATGTTGAGTGTGCGTGTGGATGAACCGCACACAGCCTGTTGCTCAGTGATGTTGAGTGTGCGTGTGGATGAACAGCACACAGCCTGTTTCTCAGTGATGTTGAGTGTGCGTGTGGATGAACCACACACAGCCTGTTTCTCAGTGATGTTGAGTGTGTGTGTGGATGAACAGCACACAGCCTGTTGCTCAGTGATGTTGAGTGTGCGTGGAGAACCGCACACAGCCTGTTGCTCAGTGATGTTGAGTGTGCGTGTGGTAGAACAGCACACAGCCTGTTTCTCAGTGATGTGAGTGTGCGTGTGGATGAACCACACACAGCCTGTTCTCAGTGATGTTGAGTGTGTGTGTGGATGAACAGCACACAGCCTGTTGCTCAGTGATGTTGAGTGTGCGTGTGGATGAACAGCACACAGCCTGTTGCTCAGTGATGTTGAGTGTGCGTGTGGATGAACCGCACACAGCCTGTTTCTCAGTGATGTTGAGTGTGTGTGTGGATGAACCACACACAGCCTGTTGCTCAGTGATGTTGAGTGTGTGTGTGGATGAACAGCACACAGCCTGTTTCTCAGTGATGTTGAGTGTGCGTGTGGATGAACCACACACAGCCTGTTTCTCAGTGATGTTGAGTGTGTGTGTGGATGAACAGCACACAGCCTGTTGCTCAGTGATGTTGAGTGTGTGTGTGGATGAACCGCACACAGCCTGTTGCTCAGTGATGTTGAGTGTGTGTGTGGATGAACAGCACACAGCCTGTTGCTCAGTGATGTTGAGTGTGCGTGTGGATGAACCACACACAGCAGACCTTTCCCCTGCTCCAGTCAGCCCAGCCCCACCCAGCGAAGTTTGGCAGTTTGCAGCGAGTGGAAATTTACCTTATTTTAAAATCCTATTTTCTCATGGGCTTGAATAGTTTCTTGTTTCTGTTGAGAGGACGTTTCCACAGCCAGAGTTTGGCTTAACTAAAGGCACTTAGTTCAGGTAAATGGCCTGGAGACAAACAGGGACCATTACAGACAAATACAGCCTTTTAGGTAAAAATATACAGAATGTGATGTCGTATTTCAGTATGTGACTTCATATAAACTGTATGGTGGTGACCCCTTTAACCCTTTGAAGTGTAGGTTTTTCAGAATTAAAAAATGTTTGTCAGTGCTTTAGAACTCCATTACTTCCAGTAGTGATTGTTACATCAGCATTAGAATGTAGAGCTAAGAACATTCTGATCACATTTGTGATCTCACACCTTAAAGGGTTATACAAGTAAGAATTTGGAGATACCTGTCAAGAAATCTAATTCTTGTGACGCACATCGTTTTATGGGAAGGCAATGGTTGGAGTGGCTTGAGTTACATTAACTGAATGCCAACCATGACGCCGCCTGAATGTGATATGTTGTTTCAAGTGTGCTGGGCCTGTTTGGTGAAACTCAGCCATCTGGCACAAAATGGCTGCCACGTGTTACCCAGGTGAATGCTGCCTGGACATGTAGTGGAGGCAGAAACACTGGGGGTATTCATGGCCTGGCTTGATACAGTGTTAGATACTATCTAGCTTTTAGGTAAACTAAGCATTAAGTACAGTTTAGTGGTAGGAATAGAGGAGCAGTGTTGGGCTGAATGGCCTGTTCTCGTCTTACGTTATATTATGTTATGCTACACTTTGATGGTCAAGGCGAGTCCTCCACCCCTTCATTCTAAAGATGCAAACATTTCTAATAATAATAAATTCGAACCAGAACAACAATAAGAACACATAGTATTAGTAAGAGCAGTAACATCAGTATGAAGGACACAAAGCGCCAACAAAATTAACTGCATGTAATTGCAGTCCTCCGACTGATGGGAGAATATGAGGCTGTGATGATGAATTGTATTAATACATGCTTTATGATCTCAGGATTACAGAGCATATATTAATGAAGGGAGACATCTTGTGAAACTCCACCAAAGCAGAGCGGCACCTAACTGTGTGGAACATGGCGGCCATTTTGCACCAGCACTTATCAGCTGAGGTACGTCGTGAGGGATTGTTGAGGTGAGTAAGAGGGATTGTTGAGGTGAGTAAGAGGGACTGTTGAGGTGAGTAAGAGGGATTGTTACGGTGAGTAAGAGTGATTGTTACGGTGAGTAAGAGGGATTGTTAAGGTGAGTAAGAGGGATTGTTACGGTGAGTAAGAGGGATTGTTACGGTGAGTAAGAGGGATTGTTAAGGTGAGTAAGAGGGATTGTTGAGGTGAGTAAGAGGGATTGTTGAGGTGAGTAAGAGGGATTGTTGAGGTGAGTAAGAGGGATTGTTGAGGTGAGTAAGAGGGATTGTTGAGGTGAGTAAGAGGGATTGTTACGGTGAGTAAGAGGGATTGTTACAGACAGAGCCAGGTTGAGCCAGGTTGGGAATTTGCGCCATGGGATCTTTAATGACCGTAATGGGTCAGGACCTCAGTTTATAATGTTTAATCCAAAAGATGGCTTCCTTTAGCACATTGTCCCCATAAGTGCTGTGGTGTGTGTGTGTGTGTGTGTGTGTGTGTGTGTGTGTGTGTGTGTGTGTGTGTGTGTGTGTGGGTGTGGTCGTGTGTGTGTGTGTGTGTGTGTGTGTGTGTGTGTGTGTCTGTGTGTAAGAGAGACAAAGAATCTAATCCAGGAAACTCAAGAAGTGGTACAAGTGGAATCCCACATTAATAATTCAGGGGCTGCAGTGTTGATTTGTTGTGCAGATTGTGGATACAGATCTCTCTAGCTGCATTATTTATGCACTTTTGTATGTATGTGGTTGGCTAGATTGCTCATTTTGCACGTCTTTGTAACATAACCTACGCATGTGTTTCTCTCAGCAGTCCCTCCATGGGGTTTCGTCTCTCTCTCTCTCCCTGTCTCTCCCTCTCCCTCTCTCTCTCCTGCAGTGGATTTCAGCTCATTGCTGGCTAAAAAAACTCCACCACACCTACCGTTTCTGACACACAATGGCCACCGTTCAGTACACAGGATGCTGTGTTTCCCACACGGCATTGGGATACACAGCAGTGAAACAGCGTTCTGTGTCGTCTGAACGGTGGCCATTGTGTGTCAGAGGCGGTAGGTGTGGCGCAGTTTTCCCTCTGCTGTTACGGAATTTTGCACAGTAGCCTTGCTTAGCGATAGGTGTCATTCTGCCCCCACCGTGTATTCCGCACAAAGGGCTGACAGTGAGCAGAATTGGCCAAACACGTCCTACCTCAACAAGACTGTATCAGACTGGTTAACAGTGCAGTCGAACTAATTTGTACGCCCTTGACTATATGATTACTGTACGTTACCAGTTACCAGCTTACTTGATTTCCCTTACCATGTACCAAACTGACCGTGCTTATCAAAATTTACGCTACGCTTACAGGTTACATAATTTCCATGCTACATGTTTTCCCAGCTACCTAATACCATGCTTTACATAAGACCCTGTTACCTAGACATGGTTACAAAAGTACGTTACATATTACATGCTTCAGTTACAGTACATAATTCCTGTTTACCTAATGTACTGCTTACATATTTCCCACTTTACAATTATGCTTTACCATAATTTACTTGCTTTACCAGGGTTTACCCTGCTTTACCATAATTTACCATGCTTTACCATAATGTACCCTGCTTTACCATAATTTACCCTGCTTCACCATAATTACATGCTTACATGGTTTACCCTGCTTCACCATAATTTACCCTGCTTTACCATAATTTACCATGCTTTACCATGGTTTACCCTGCTTTACCATAATTTACCATGCTTTACCATAATGTACCCTGCTTTACCATAATTTACCCTGCTTCACCATAATTTACCATGCTTTACCATGGTTTACCCTGCTTCACCATAATTTACTACATGGTCATGTCATGTTTACCCTGCTTCCCATAATTACTTGGTTGATGCCGTGGCTTATCCATTACTTAAGCTTTATAACTGCAGTGTTTGAGCTGCACAGACGCTGGGTTGTTTAACTGGTGAAAGTGTACGATCAGGTAAGCCTAAATGAACCCGTTATAAGTGCGGAATGGTCGCGTACCCCACTGGTGTGCGTAGGCTTGGCTGCGTGACTAATGTTGCATATGCGGCTGTACTTCACATCGGACTGCTTAACCGGTGAAAGTGCGCGTTTGCATAATTAGTGGCATCTCGTCTCAGCAGTCGGGCTAAATGGACTGACAGTAAGAGGTGGAGTATTGAGTGTGTCACCCCGCTGTGTGTAGGACGTTTGTGTGCGCTGTACACAAATATACACACCTTCCAGCCCGCACAGTCCTGTAGGCATAACAGGAGATTTCATACATAAAGGAAAGCTGAGCTGCTGTTGCGTTAGCAGTACCTCGCCCACGCCTGGAACACACCTGGGTTTCTCTGAGGCCAGTTTGCCCACGTTTACCCAGCTGTGCCAGACCTGCGTGACAAGAATCTAGAATCCTCTAGAATTTCATACAAGCTGGCAGCAATGCAGATATTTCTCTTCATTTCGCTCCTACCAGATTGAAGCTAACATGCCAGCTGCAACATGCCTGTACATTTTGGCGGGAGAGTGGGATTCTAGGTCCAAAAAGAAATCTAGGAAGAGTTTTGACACTTTGGATGAGACGCATCAATCAATGTCACCAACAGTTGCTGAGCTGTATGTCATTGAGACGCATGGAGAAAAATGAAGGGGAAATGGAATGAGACAAAACAACAAACCGATATCCAGAGGAAAAAATAAGATTATAGTAAAATCGAAAAGGCAGAGAATAGATTTGTTTGCAGGACAGAGCATTTGTCATTTCTTTCACGGAGACTGGTGTTAAAACGATAAATAAATTAATACTGTAAGATAAGACTGATGCCCCTGCTGTGATGAGTTTCACAAAGAGCTTCAAATTTAAAGTGATTTAGTTTCTGGGGTCTTAATGTTATTTCAGTTTTAGTATATGTTTCTGATTGGCTGTTTTATGTGCAATGAAGGGTCATTTAGATTCCATTAGTTTCTAATGGCTAGCTCTGTTTACAGTGGTTCCTACAGAAAATAAGATTAAACGTAAATTTCTGAGGAATAATCTGAAACTACGTACCATCTAAACCTGCACGGGCCACTCAGAAACATACATTAACCTGATGTGATATTTTTTAAAACCTCAAAAGTGATCTCTAAACTGTCAGCACAGAATACCAAAACTTGCTGCTGAACACCAGAATACCTTGTTCATGTTACCAGATAACACCAGCATATGTTTACTTTAACAGAACATACCAGAATAGCATGTTTACATTAACTAAACATACCAGAATAGCATGTTCATATTAACAGTAAATACCAGAATAGCTTATTCATGTTACCACAAAACACCAGGATAACATGTTTCCGTTAACTGAACATACCAGAATAGCTTGTTCACGTTGACACAGAACACCAGAATAGCATGTTTACAATACCATACTGTAACATACCAGAATAGCATGTTTACATTAACTGAACATACCAGAATAGCATGTTTACATTAACTGAACATACCAGAATAGCATGTTTACATTAACTGAACATACCAGAATAGCTTGTGCACATTAACACTGAACACCAGAGTAACATGTTACATTGAAGTTTGAACAGACTCAGGAATGTGTGTTGCTCATCTGCAGCACTGGAACACCAGAGAACAGTGTTCCACAGGAAAGGTTGGGCTGAACTAGCGCAATGTGGTGGTGTTGCTCAGCACTGCAGTTGCAGCGCAATGGCACAGAAACGGTGTCATCACAGGAGGGGCTGTGCAGCAGCACAGAACTAGCGGCATCTGAGAGTGGGGCTGTGCAAGCGCAATGGCACATGAACTATGGCGGCATCTGAAGGTGGGGCTGGTGACCAGCAGGCAGTACTATGGCTGCATTGAACGTGCGCCTGGTGACCAGCAAGGCACGGTACAGACCGTACTTCGAACACCCTGAAAACCACTACCCAGACCCAGACAAAGAAGCCCTAAAACCCACAGCCTGAACAAACGAGAACCCTAAACCCCTAACCCAGAACCCTAACCTACCAGAACCCTAAAACCCTAACCTAGAACCCTAAACCCCTAACCTAGAACCCTAAACCCCTAACCCAGAACCCTAAACCCCTAACCTAGAACCCTAAAACCCTACGACCCTAGAACCCTAACGCAGAACCCTAAAAAACCCCTAACGCAGAACCCTAAACCCCTAACCCAGAACCCTAAAACCCTAACCCTAATTGAGGTTGAGAGGGCCGACTCTGCTCACCCTCAGTGAGTGTGTTTCTGCATTGCTGTTCTAGCTAAATTTAAGTAAGCCCTTACTTTGTGAGCTCTCACGTCTCTGTCTCTGACAGGAATCTACATATCTGATGTTGTGTTCTTCAGCATTTTTAGTCCGTCTGTCATGAAACGGTGAAAATGAACCTTAAATCCTCCGAACAAGCAAATGTGGATTTAGTGTGGGCAGGCAGAATAACATTCCTGACCTTCGCGTGTGGAGATTGATGGCTCTGCACAGCCAGGGGAGCTGTGGGCTTTATTACTTTTTAAATAAATGGCACCTGCCGTAGACAGGCGGGAAAGCGCTTTAATCAGTGGCCAGCGAACATTCGCTGTTAACGCTGTGTGAGTGGGTACTCACGCCAGGACTGAGTGGGGTTATTACTTTGACATGGACGGTGGCCGTAGATGAGTGGGTGGACTACGCTTGATAGTGGGTGACTACGCGTATAGGGGACCGCTGTGCTGAGTGGGTGACTACGCTGTGACTGAGTGGGGTGGACTACGTTCACCAGCCTATCGGCCTGGAAGTCGCATGTCCGTATTTTGAAAACAACATTTCATTTGGGATTTATGTGCAGAGTAACATGTCAGTGTTGATTTATGTGCACCGAGTAGTGAGTCAGTATTGGTTTATGAGTACAGAGTAACAGGACAGTATTGGTTTATGTGGAGAGTAACAGGGACAGTACTGGTTTATGTGCAGAGATATAAAGTTTGAAATATAAAGTAAGGAAAAGCACAATATTCACTTTTTTGATGTAAATATGATGTAGATATACTGGTATATTAAAATTCCCTTTCTTCGAAAGGAAGACTGTAAGTGAGTTGAAAGACTGGCAGTATTTGGGCGTGTACAATTTTAAATCGAATTACTGACAACTATTATTTTACGCTTTATTCTTGTGTCAGCCTGTTCTAGTTCATTCCAGTGGTTTTACGTGTCAGAACTGTGAATTTTTACTTCTCACAATTACTCCAGAACTCTGACTCACCATTTCCTTGGAAATACTTCACTTCTTATTGCATTGTCAGATCAATGGCTCTGTCTGGGTTGTGTCTGTAATTAAACTTCAAAGACAGTGTTCTGTGTGGAGTCTCAGTTCACCCCCACCATAGAAGTAAGCTCATATTTTGGAAGCTAACGCAGTGAGCTGTCTTTAGTATTAGAGGCTGACGCAGTGAGCTGTCTTTAGTATTAGAGGCTGACGCAGTGAACGGTATTTAGTATTAGAAGCTAATGCAGTGAGCTGTCTTGGTATTAGAGGCTAACGCACCAAGGTTTAATATGTTGCTCGATATTACCATGTCAGTCGCCATTTTTGGTCTGTTTGTGTGGAAATGAGGGGGTGAGAACCATCTCTGTCAGGTGGAGCGACTCACAGGGGGTGGTCAGGCTGTGGGGGTTCATTTTGTATCCATTTCCCCCCAGTGTGGACCGTCCAGCAGGCGGCGTCTCGTTGTGATGTTTCCTGTTTGCTCAGGATCTGCGCACTTCCTGTGATGTATCGAGCGCCTGGGGTGGTGATTCGGTGCCATTATCCGGCATTTAGCATCCTGCTCCTTAGCGTAGCGTCTTCACTGAGAAGGATGTCTTTACCCCCCGTTACATTCAGCAGTGCCTTTCCAGCAGAGACCTTTTACTCAGATAGTGCTTGAGAGGTCAAGCTGTTTTCTAAGCGAGAGCTGGTTCTGCATGCAGGGCAGTGGGGTTTCATTTCTGTGTTGTGGGACATCAATCTTCTGGCTGTTGTGTAGAAAGCTTGAGCAGTCTCTGCCAAACAAGCACACATGCACATGCTCATGCACACACACACACACACACATATGATACAAACACATGCGTACACACACACACGTGTGGAACACACATAGGACACACACACACACACACACACACACACACACACACAGGACATACACATGCGCATGCACACACACACACACACGCAGGCATGCATCTTGTCCATGTCATGGGGCACATCCCGATGTTCTGGTCTCGGGCATGCCGTGGGTAGCAGAAGCCGGCAGCTCTGATTGCCTGATGTGTAACTGGCAGTAGAAACCGGCAGCTCTGATTGGCTGATGTGTAACTGGCAGCAGAAACCGGCAGCTCTGATTGGCTGATGTGTAACTGGCATCATCCACAGAGCAGTTGGCGAGGTACGAGGCCTGAACAGAAATGACAGCAATAGCTGCTGCTGTTGGAACCCAAGCTTCACGTTACTTTATAGAGGGAGCACGTCTTTGACTATGACTCAGCCTAACGGAAACATTGCTGCTATATATTTGATTTTCACTTCATTTAAGACTTGCGAGGAGAAACGGTACAATTTGTTTTTATTGCCAAATGTTATTCATAGTGTCTGTCTGCTAGTTTCATTTGGCACTTCTTACAATGAATCTGCTTCTGCTCCTCTGTATGACACACACACACACAGACACATTCACATGCAGACACGAGCACGCACACACACACGCACACATTCACATGCAGACACGAGCACGCACACACACATGCACACATTCACATGCAGACACGAGCACGCACACACACGTAGTCAGTCAGCCAGGTCTATGTTGCTAAGAAACAAAATACAGCCCTCTTCTCTGTCAGGTATCCCGTTTGGTAGAGTGATTGAGTTATCATCCCATTTGGCAGAATGATTGTGTTCTCATCCCATTTGGCAGAGTGATTGCGTTCTCATCCCATTCTGCAGTTCATTTTATTTCCCTATTAACAGGGCCTTCATTTGTGTTTGACTGAGATTTTATTCACTTAAAACCCAGAATTTAAGTAGCTTCATATCTTCTGTATATTCTGTTGTACAATCATATAATGGTTTATTTGGTTTACTTTGTTTAAACAAGCTATTACAGATTTTTTTAAATGATAAAAAGATTAGAAAAAGTCTTAGACCACTTGTATTCAGTTTTATTTATTGGATTTTGTTGTATTAAGTCATAAATGCTGTGAAAGATTTGGCCGACAGTAGTGAGAACTTAATCCTGTTCCTGTTCCCCAGTGCTGCCCAATCCTGTGCCAAGGAGGGCCCAGAGCATTTAATTCCAACCAATCACGTCCTCTGCTGATTTCACTAATTCGTGCCCTCCTCTCTGGCTGAAGGTGTGTTAGTTAGTGAAATCAGCAGGTGCAGTGATTGGTTGGAATGAAATACTCTCAGCCCTTCCTGGCGCATGATTGGGCAGCACTTTGACTTCCCTTCTGTTGGCTTCCTCAAAACCATGGACTTCCTGTGGTACTGAATGAGTCTGATTCAAACTGTACTATTTATAAATATAAATCACAAGCTCTGCCCCATCTGTCTTGGAAAGAAAGCGTGCTCATAGTCTGCCTTGAATGTTGGCAGGGGCTCCTGGTATGAGTGCTGTAAATCTGGACTAATTAATGCTCTTTTTGCACTTTTAATCTGAAACAAAGTGTTTTGGAACTCTGAACTCTCACAAATTTGGGGGATTTAAAAAATTGTTTAATATTGGTGTCATGAACCGTTTTGGCGGTACTTTGAGATTTTTAAAGGGTTATGAAAGAGCAGAGAAGCCTCTGTTGTGACAGTAGTGTGTACAGAGTCGCGCTGCATCAGAATATTTTAAATGTACTCCATGGGGGGTTTAATGTACGTGACCCCAGAATTGAGTTTTGTGGGTGAAGCTAATTTGAGGTATACGGTTCCTTGTGCTTTTATCTGTTTTTTTTATCAGATCCTTTTGGCCATCTTTGTGACTTTGTTTAAGCTCAACGGAGACGCTGCATCATTTTCAAAAGGTCAATGAGATGAAAATAATGCGGATTCATATTCAAACAGGGGCACTGGAGAGTTATGCACAAATGCTCACTTTCAACTCCAATATAAATGGAGTTGGGCTCTCATCCCATAGAATTGAAAAAACTAAATTTCATATTTACTGTATATATATAAGTTTTTTCCCCCTGGAAAAGGAGGAATCATGTTAGTGCTGGGTAATGATTTCACTCATTTACAACTAGCATGCCTCTGTACTGCTTATGTAAATGAAGTGACATTACAGAAATATGAAATTGTGCCAATTTATTCTGCAATTTTCTTCTTTTGCATTTACATTATATTCCAAAGCTTTTCAGCTTTCCACTGGCGTACAGCAAGGCCTGCGCTTACTTCAGCCTCAGTAAAGAAATGAAAGCCAGATGACATCATGCCTTCGCCACATATTCTGTCCTATTCAGTGCATTGCAGTGAAAGAACTGCAGAAATCTGATTCATTCTCTCAGGCCTTGGGTTTGTACAGTAAGGTTATTTTTATACTGAGCCATTTTCTTATGGTTCAGTGTATGCCTTTCAGAGCAGTTACCTAACAGCAACTATGTGACTATTCAACTCTTTTTTTTTTTTTTTCCTCTTCTCTTTTTTAACTTTAGAGCAGTGTGAAACCACTTCTTTTGCCTGGAGTGAATGTTCTCTGTCTTGCTTGGCTCAAGAACAGCAGGTGATCCTTGACACAACTTCTGACAGAGTTAGTTCAATAAGGTGGTGGAACTAAAAAAATCTGTAAAATGCAGTTTTATTTGATTGGACAATTTATTTTTACATGGTTTCTTTTAATAACTGGGTCTTGAATAGTTCGTTACAAGAACAGGATTACGTTTGCCTTTTTTTGTAACAAAGAATAAACGTCACCTCTTGCGTAACTGTAGTTTTTGCATTTATTATCTTGGCGCATATATTATCTTGGTACATTTAAAAAACCTTACCCTCTTCTTCCTCTTCTTTCTGCTTGTTCTCCGTTCTTACCCAATGCAAAGCTGGAAAACGCATCCCGACTGAAGTTTTACTCCAGTTGTGTTTTCTGTGCGAATCCTAGGAAAGGCCCGTTTGCACTACCTGCCACATCGCACTGCTGAAACACGCAGTCCTATGAGAGAGGAGCAGGTACTCTTATTTTTATAAATTTTGTAAATTCTGGAATAATGCAGCTGCAGGTGGGGCATTGAGTTTATTGTGAAAGTCAGTGACCTCACCTTCTGCTCTAAAGATGCAACAATCTGTGAAAATTGGGTTTAATTTTTTTATTTTGAAAAAGAAAAAGAATTACAGTTGGTGCTATCCCTTGTTTCATAATGTTGCCATGAGTCAAATGTGGACCAAAATGCAGCTTCTGCAGTCTCCTAAGTTACCATGGTACCTATTCAAGAGTTTTGTGTAGGATGCAGGCGTACGGCTGCATACTGTATGGGAGATTGAGCCGGATTTCTGTTTAGTTTGGTTGTACAGACATTTATGAAAACAAGAGAACAAGTGTGTGCTGTGGTGTGCCGTGTGTCTCTTCGTATAAATTGCATTGTTATGAAGCCGTTTAAAATGTCCAACAGGGACGGGGAGTGCCGTAATCTCACTGCTTTCCTTCTGACTTGAATTCCATTTGCTTTTTAATTCTTTCTCTAGGTTTCACGAAATGTAAAATGTGCATTATTTTCAGGAAGGTTTTTGTTCCAAGCTTTAGGCAAACTGAGTAAGTAATTGGCTGTTTGTTCCTTCTTCTACTAAATTGAATTTTCACTCTGCGTAACCTTGTCCCTTCTGATTAGCTGCAAATACAGCCTGGTTCTTGAATAATTTCATTCTCAAATGTGCAATGACCAGGATTAAACTATGACAGCTCAGAACTGGGGCAGAATTATAGCCAGTTATAAAAATAAAGCAAACATGCCGCCACGCTGGGCATTAATATTTCGTCATTTAGCATTTGCTACCATGAACACTTTCCCGATTTTGGGGGTTCAGATCAGTTGTCCTGCAACGTGTGTTTACAGCGGTGTCGCTGTAATAAAAATGTAAAAAAAGAAAAGGAGATACTCGCTGAATTGAGTAGAAGTAGAATTTAACTGAATCAGAATTTCGCTCTTTCCTGTGCTACTGTGCACGCGCAGTTTTGTGAACTGGGAAGCCTGAAGGTAACTTGCACGAGTAAACTCGCAGGAGAGAACTTTCACTTTAACGTCCTGTTATGGATTATGGATTCGAAACGATGTACCTTAGATGATTTTTTTTTTTAAATAAAAAAAACTGACGCTTTGTTGTGGTGTGTAATGTAATTTTGCGTGCAGCGCGTGCTTTTCGCAGAGCGAAGCGGAAGTATGTGGGGATAGAGGAACGCGCTCAGGATTTCTTTGCTGAGAAACAATCCCAGCCGCCAGAGAACGAGCGATAAAAGGCCAATTGAAAATGAAGTTGGGCGCGGTCAAACCTGCAGACGCTGCAGATGAAATAATCTGCGGGGGGAAATGCGAGTTGGCGAGCGCAGAGTCAGACGCCCGACTCATTAAATTTTCATCGAAACGGGCGATCAGGGCAGGTGCACGCTTCCCACGAAATACTCATCCATCACCCCAGACCTGAGCGGAGATTTATGCCTCGCGAGTAAGGGAGGAAGAGGGAGCGGCGCTCAGTCTCATTAGAAGGTCCGTCAGTCGGGTGCGTGCGCAGCGCGTGCGGTGCGACGGACGTCTGATTAAACCGTGGTCATTTTTCTCTTAAGAGCACGGGCGCGTCTCGCGCTCGTCCATCATTACAAACTAACGTTTTCTCAGACGCAATGTGAATCAGTGGCGAAATGGAACTGTCACTGTAGACCAATACTGCACCCATGGGTAATCTTCTTTTTTAATACGTTTTTGAAAACAAAACATAAATGAAATGATTTTGCCCTTCTCCACTGGACATGGCAGGCAGTTAATCATATTTTCTGGAGTCTCATAGTGCAGCCGGTGCCCTGGCCAGTCCAGATATTTAAATTCCCTGTACTTTATTAGACCGGATCAATCTGAGACATGTGCCCATGATGGCCACCTCACTAAGCTTAAAACTAGATGAAATAACTGAAGTAAAGATGGTTTGAAGTTTAGATCAAAGTCAAACCCATTTTTTGAGCTGCCTCTGCCTATTAATTTTCATTTTTGTGAGTGTAATACAATCCTGCAATACCAGAATATAATCAAGTATTTTTCACCCATTTGGTGTTTTATGAATAAATATGAAGTACAAAAAAATCTGGCTTAAATTTCCCTTAATGAAAATGTCTGCTAACTGACACCAAGATAATGACAGAAGCCATCGAGCCTGCCTCATGCACAGATTCTTTTACTCTGGTTATGAGGGTACTGGTCTGTTAATGCAGCTCATAAACGTGCAGGAGGCCTCACAGGAAGGGGCTAATTAAACCTCTGACTGAAGCTTCCATCTCAGGACCGTTTCTTCCTTTGATTAAGCGAAGCGGCCGTTAAACTGAGCCGCCACGTCTGCTTCCTGTGCCGCCATTTTGAAACTTCCCTGCTGACCCAAATGGGATGTGGTTCACATGACTCCCAGTCCCCTGCATTGCACACGCTTACTCTGCGCCACATTTGTGCATTTCTGCAGGTGCTGATGTACAGAGCTTTCTGCTTGTACGTGCAGTTCATTTATTCAGTTGGATATTTACTGATAGCAGTCAAAGACGAGCAACTTCATCGACAATACAGTTGTGTCAGCCGCCGTGGGTAAGAGTTTCTGCTTAATGCCTGTAATGTGATGTGATGTAATACACCTGCAGTGCCCCACCTGGGAATCAAACCTGCAACCTCTGAGTTGCTAGCCCAGGTCCCTTACCGCTATATGACCCCTGCACCTCGCCCCATGCATTTGGCTGCCAGCTTTCACCAGAGAATCCGGAATCCAGACCTGTGAATGTGGGGCCGCCGGCACGTGCAGAATTCTGCGGCGTTCCCGGTGTGTAGCGCAGCGTCTCTGCCCTGGGAATATGCAGGGAACTGCGGGTCTGCTGGGGAATTCCCTGCATCAGCAGTATGTAAAAAGGGAACCGCGCTGTATGAGAGCAGCCCAGGTGTGTGCCGGAAGCTTCCGTCCCTGTTGCCGTTCCCCCAGGCACCGAGGAACATGACTCAGCATTGCTTTAAGGCAGGGCTGCAGTACATGATTCCTTTCAGGAATTCTTGCCAACTTCTGCTCTTAATTATTTAATTTACTAATATCATGAGCTGACATTTTTATAAGCACTAGCTCCAGCCCCGAACTGCAAGTGTATCCTAAGAATTTTGCTGTGTTCAGGTACAGGAGTGAACCATAGCATAGTTCATAGAGATGTCAGAAAACTGAGACTAAGGCAATTGATTGGAAGGAAAACAAGCAGGCAGACCAGCCCTCCAGGACCGGAGTTGTGCTCCTCTGCTTTAAGGCTTCATTCACCATCTGATTCATGATGTCTCCTATGGAAAAAATGGGTAGGAGTCCACAATGCTTCCTGTGGGAGAGATGGAAGGAGGCTTGCTGGTGAAGGGTGGGTGTGTGGGAGAGGATACTGGGGAAGGAGGCTTGCTGGTGAAGGGTGGGTGTGTGGGAGAGGATACTGGGGAAGGAGGCTTGCTGGTGAAGGGTGGGTGTGTGGGAGAGGATACTGGGGAAGGAGGCTTGATGGTGAAGGGTGGGTGTGTGGGAGAGGATACTGGGGAAGGAGGCTTGCTGGTGAAGGGTGGGTGTGTGGGAGGGGATACTGGGGAAGGAGGCTTGCTGGTGAAGGGTGGGTGTGTGGGAGAGGATACTGGGGAAGGAGGCTTGCTGGTGAAGGGTGGTGTGTGGGAGGGGATACTGGGGAAGGAGGCTTGCTGGTGAAGGGTGGGTGTGTGGGAGAGGATACTGGGGAAGGAGGCTGCTGGTGAAGGGTGGTGTGAGGATACGGGGAAGGAGGCTTGATGGTGAAGGTGGGTGTGGGAGGGATACTGGGGAAGGAGGCTTGATGGTGAAGGGTGGGTGTGTGGGAGGGGATACTGGGGAAGGAGGCTTGCTGGTGATGGGTGGGTGTGTGGGAGGGGATACTGGGGGGTTATAAGTGGTGTATGGGGAGAGGATACTGGGGGAGCTTCTATGGTTTAAAGGATACTGGGGAAGAGCTTGCTGTGAAGTGTGTGTGGAGAGGATACTGGAACATTCTAATGGTGTGTAGATACTGGGGAAAAGCTGCTGTTGGGTGTGTGGAGAGGATACTGGGGAAGGAGGCTTGCTGGTGAAGGGTGGGTGTGTGGGAGAGGATACTGGGGAAGGAGGCTTGCTGGTGAAGGGTGGGTGTGTGGGAGGGGATACTGGGGAAGGAGGCTTGATGGTGAAGGGTGGGATAAGTCCTTATCTGAACATTCTAATGCTGATGTAACAATCACTGCTGGTGTCTGAAAGCAATGCTGTTCAGAATTTTGAACAACCTTCCGGAAAACCTGCTCTTCAAAGGGTTACCTGCTGAACACCTGGATGGCAGAGGAAACCAGCAGACCCTGCCACTCTCTAGGAATATAACGAGGATCACTGATTCGCTGCTGCTGACCAGTGTGTGTTGGGGGTCTTGAAATAATTGTACCCTGCAGTACCCACACGTGAACTCAGGCTGTTTAGCTAATGAATGAATTGATGGTGGGCATTGAAATGTGCCATACTTAGCCACTTGTAATGTATTAGAGTCCTTTTGAATTTCAAATAAGTGCTTTTATAACATTAGGCTTTTTTATGCTTGATTACATAGCGAAATCACCAAATAATTATTCTAGAAGTAAAAAATGCTAAATTGAGTTGGTTATATTATTAATGCATTTCATAAATGTACTTGTCTGTCAAACATCACATTAGGTATAATAATTTTGTTTGTTCTGCAGACTACACACACACAGATACATAGATAATGGCATCAGTGGGTACGCCGGACATCACTTCAAATTGTTGTATTATTTTTGCTTTGAAGATCAATTTCAATCAAATTCAAATTTTGATTTATGGGGTCAATTTTCAAGAATTAATTGGACGAAGATGGCAGATATAGCCGCCAGCAATTTATCTTTGAACTGTGCCATTTAAAAAATTGATATGGAAAGGGTCTCAGACTACGTTCAGAGACGAGGTCATTAATCAATGACGCTTTGACTACAGCGGGGAGCCAATTAAAGGCGTCCATCAACAGCCACATTCTGCCTCCGTGTCTCGTCCTGCTTCCGTCACTGTGGCTAGGCTATCTACTGCAGCCATTTCACAGCGTAGCTTAGCACTCTGTACATTTCTGCTGCGAGTTTCTGGCTGTTTTTCCGTTGGTGTCAGTTAGTTTTCTGATATTGTTTTTCATGAGCACCAACAGGAGGCTTTGTGTTTTAGATCTTGATGACTGTGAGCGAACTCATGTGCAGGAATGAGAAGCACCCTCTATGACCTGTACACTAATGGCGCTGTTATTTTGGGAGCACCAACACAGTTTTGTGGGCTAATGCGATTGTGTACATTTGCTTAAAGGAACCCAGTCACAACCCCTGTCACTTAGAACAACCAGTGCTTTCATTTGTGGTGAATGATAACCAGTTCTGTTAGAAAGAGGTTATATGTTGTCATTGATTGATTGTAGACTGACAAATGAAATCTGAGGGTGTAAATATTCAAAGTGTGGTGTGAAGGAAAAACCAAATGGCTCAAACTCCAGTCCTGGAGGGCCGCAGTGTCCCCAGGTTTTTGATATTTCCTTTTGATCACCGGCCATTTTAGAGTTTGCAAATCTAGTGGTTGAACTCTTTAACCAAACGGTGACTTAAATTATGCCTTTAAGGGCTGAAACCCTCCAAACACCAGCAGACTTACCTGCTCCGCAGTCCTGGGGTTTGAGATCGATTTTTGGAATCCTTAAGCAGTCTCCTGCTCTCAGCTCAGTACCTGTGCTTGTTCCAAATTGGATGGTGAGAGAATTACAAATATTTAGCAAACTATATTAATTCTCAGCCAGAACACAAACGGGAAAAACCTCAAGAACACTTGTTAGTTCCCTGGGATTTGGTAAATTAGTTGCTAGTCCAGGACTAAATAATGACAACTCCGGTTTCAAATGTTTCCAAGCCTGCAGTTTTGAGGAGGTTATGAATATGGTAAGCATACGCTTTTGAAGATTTAGATCTAATGGCAGTTTCCATCTGAATGCATTAATCCCCTCCAGTTGCACAGGGAAAATCAAGCTACAAAGCACTGACCTCCAGTGGGACTTAACTGCTGGTCATATGCATACGACTGGCCTCATTTACGTAGCCCATGGGAGGGGAATCAAACAGGTTCACGGGTGAGATTTCGGTTAGACTCGCCCCCATGTTTCTTAATGTGTTTGAGGTTGGGGGAAAGAAATGCAACACGCTGGGATGAGGTCACGGTGGCTGTTTGAGGGGGTGCAAATGACTTTGTGACGGTGAATTTTACACCCCGTTAATGCGGTGTGCATTTCTGTCCTGATTCTGGTGTCTGATGGCTCTTAATCCCCCCCCCCCCCTTCCCCCCAGTCATTCATCCAGATGAATTTATCGGCACGGTTACGGGGACGACAGTGGACCACTGGGGGTGCTTCACACCGTGAATCTGCGTTTAAATACGCCGGACACGGAGAGCGATCGCAGGGTCTGAATGTTTCTCTTCTTGGCCCTGAATCCCATCAGCCACTGCGGGGGTTTGAGCCTCCTGCTCAGGAGCCTGAACGTGGACGATATCGACGTTATTGAGCCGGTGTTTCATGCACAGCTCTTCTCTGTGAGCAGTGTTTTCTCATATGTGCGTGGCTTGGTTATCCATTGGTCGGTTATTTTTTCAGACAGATGATGACCTCGGTATGTGGGGTATCGCCAACGGAAGCGCAGACCTGCTGCACAGTGATGACTCGCGTTCTGAATCATACTGCAGGGCTTAATGCAGGCCCCAGTCTCACACCTAACTCATAGACACCTGTGGGCAGTTTAACCTGCTGTCTAACCCTCATGTGGCATGTCTTCGCCAGTGCGGACACCGAGTGAACATTGCTAACTCCACACAGTCTGCCGTCTTCCTCCATATCCTCGAGTCTGCTTCCTGTGGAGGCCTGGTCTGGGTGGCGGTGATGTACCCAGCATGCAGTGCTGCTATTGCCTGTGCCTAACCCTGCACCCAGCATGCAGTGCTGCTATTGCCTGTGCCTAACCCTGCACCCAGCATGCAGTGCTGCTATTGCCTGTGCCTAACCCTGTACCCAGCATGCAGTGCTGCTATTGCCTGTGCCTAACCCTGTACCCAGCATGCAGTGCTCTTATTGCCTGTGCCTAACCCTGCACCCAGCATGCAGTGCTGCTATTGCCTGTGCCTAACCCTGTACCCAGCATGCAGTGCTGTTATTGCCCGTGCCTAACCCTTTACCCAGCATGCAGTGCTGTTATTGCCCGTGCCTAACCCTGCACCCAGCATGCAGTGCTGTTATTGCCCGTGCCTAACCCTGTACCCAGCATGCAGTGCTGTTATTGCCCGTGCCTAACCCTGCACCCAGCATGCAGTGCTGTTATTGCCCGTGCCTAACCCTGTACCCAGCATGCAGTGCTGTTATTGCCCATGCCTAACCCTCTGGCCACTGTTATTCCACAGGATGGGCTTTCATAAAGGAGTCCTCGTCAGGAAGCTTATTTTGTACCCTCCCATTCAGCCTATTACGTGTCATTTCTCTAAAAACCCACATAAGGAAAGCACTGAGCTGTGGGTTAGCGAGCCACCTCTTTGTAGCGCTAACAGTGCTGTGAGCACCGCGGTGTATATTTAGCAGAAACCACTGGGGCATAAAATGGGGTCTGAATGGCGGTATTGTGAATAAGATGCTTCGGCCAATGGCGGTACGCTCCGCTGTGACCTCGTACTGCGCTAACGCACATCTCTCCTCTGGGAGGTTTGTCTGAGCGGACATTTTGTTGATGTTTTAAAGGGTGTTCGGATGGTGTGGCGGTTGTCCTTTCATGTTCTCTGTCTCCGCCCTGGTGGACACACTGGGGATATTGTGTTTTGTGGGGGAAAACCGCTCAAGTGGGTCATCTAGCCAAAAATCATCATTTTATTTGTTGGACCTCACCTGGTCCTCACCTCACCATTTATCTGTCACCTTTGTAATGTGTTACAGTCCACAACAAACAATATGTACACCACGTCCCACCCTAAGCAGTACCACCTGGGTGTGATGTCACCTGGGCATGTGGTTACCTGCGTAAGATGTCTCTCCTTTCCCCTGTTGGAATGGATTCAGAAAATTAAGTGGAGGCTACTGTTCAGTTTAAAATTAATCAGGACTCCAAACAATCTAGAATATGGTAGTTATGACTACAGAAGTACAGACAAAATAAGATTTCCCACAATGACACTGTGTTCTCCATTTTTTGCAGCTGATTACAGAACTTTGAATTTGAGCTTGAGTGCCTGCCCTGTGACGTTGGTGATGTCACCTATTCTGTTCCCAAGCACCTAATCCTCTTTAGACTAGCAGCACTTAAAATAGTCGCTTGCGCAAAGACGTGAGCGCTAATGTGATCTCGTAGATGGATAACCTTTCCTCGACATTGCTGGCCTTCCCTTCCCGAGTCCTTTTTCATGAAGGAGACGCGAGCAGAAGACCGCTTCAGTAGGTCAGGTGACGTCACCTCAGGGCCTGCGCTAACCGGAGTGTAAAAACGTTCTGTTGTTTTATTCTCTCTCTCTCTCTCTCTCTCTCAATGAGTCCTTCCTGTCAGCGATGCAGAGGTCTGTCAGGCGTGGGGGTGAAGGTGTAGGTGTAGGTGGGTCTGACGCAGTTCTCTGTGGTGTAGGCCTGTCTGGTCTCAGCGTCACTGCTGACTGTAGTCGTAGTCAGGACTGTGCAGGAACTCGCCGCTCAGCAAACACTTTACGGAAGAGCGTAAGAGCTCACTGCCGTCACACTGGGCAAGCGGGAAGATCATCGAAACACACCGAGTTCACCCCCCCCCTCTCCACACTGCTCCTCCATCCTGGTTTAAATGCCCCCACCCAGCCTGACAGGTCACATGTCCCGCTCATGAGTGCTTGTCTCTGTGTTTAGGAATGGCGTGCTTTGTTCACAGGTAACACATACTAAAAACACAGAACTGCGAAACCCATCGCCCTCAATGTTTATATTAAAAAAAAAAAAAAAACTAACCATGCGGTTGAATTGTCCTCTTCTTGGCAGACTTCCTCTACCTTATTGTACATCGCTTTAGATAAAAGCGCCAAATAAATGTAATGTAATGTCTGCCTTGGATTTTTATTAAGCACTCAAGCCTTTAACTTATTTGTTTTATGACTCTTCAAGGGCTATTGAAGATTGTGTTATTCCAAGCTTTTTTCCATGTCAAATTTAAACGTATTTAAAGACTTGACTCCTTTGCTTTCCATTTAAAAAGGAACTGCCAGATTCAAAATGTACAGCACTGTTTTTACAGTTGGGGTGGCTAATCCTATTAAAGTTTCAGTTAAGAGTTCCCCGTAAACTCGCCCGTGCTTACAACTAACGTGTTCTGCTAAAACGTGTTGGGTTACACTTGCATAAATAGTGCGCATTGCAGACGTGTGTGGGCAGTGTGCGAGTAGCTACCAGTACACATGGGTGTGATGCATAAATAGTGCGCATTGCAGACGTGTGTGGGCAGTGTGCGAGTAGCTTAGCACTCGACTGTTTTTAGAGTACGACTTAACAGCACAAATGGGAGGTAGGGTGTTCGTCACAGAAAATTTGACATTTCTGATTACCCTACTAAAGGCTGCGGTCCTGTGGTCTTCATTGTTGTTTTCCTTTTAAAAATACTTGAAATATATTTCCATCTATTTAAACATACTTTTTGGGGGCTGGCGTTGATGTGAAAGCTAATGTTGATTAGCTTTGAGGCTCACAAGGAGTAATCAGCTACAATCTTAGATACTTTTGGAAGTGTAGTGTATTTGGACGTCTGAACATCACACCCATGTGTACTTGTTGAACATCATTGTTGTCATGGTGATCTTAGGCTTGTGTACGGCTGCTCGATCTTAGAAACCCATTTCATGAAGCTCTTGATGAACAGTTATTGTGCTGACGTTGTTTCCAGAGGTAGTTTGGAACTCTGTAGTGAGGGTGGCAAATGAGGACAGATTATTTTTAAGCACTACATGCTTCAACACTTGGCGGTCCCATTCTGTGAGCTTGTGTGGCCTACCGCTTCGCGACTGAGCTGTTGTTGCTCCTATACATTTCCACTTCACAATAACAGTGCTTACAGTTGACTGGGGCAGCTCTAGCAGGGCAGAAATGTGATGAACTGACTCGCTGGAAAGGTGGCATCCCATGACTACATTGAAAGTCACTGAGCTCTTCTGTACGACCCATTCTACTGCCTGTCAATGGAGATTTCGTGGCTGAATGCTTGATTTTATGCACCTGTTAGCAATGGGTGTGGCTGAAATAGCCAAAACCACTAATTAGTAGGGGTGTCCACTGTCCACAAACCTTTAGAAATGTAGTGTATGTTGGATATACTGATTTTTGGTTGGGACAGCAGTTGATGTTTGAAAATACTCAAGTTGAATTATTGGGTTAAGGTTAGCAGCAACTGTTTCTCAGCATGAAAGAATCTCAGCTGCTACCACAAATCAAATTCTCATGTAATCGCTTGACGTGCAACAAGACTTTCCTGGAAAGATTCAGGCCCGTACTTGAGTTTTCCCATCTCTATCGAACCTTGAAGACACACAGTACAGTGAAGTCAAAGATAACAAATACATATATATTAGCTGGGCTTGAGCCATGGAAACGCTGAATAGAATTCTCCAGTCTCTTTAATCATGATCAGGGCAATATTTACTTTTCTCTTTGGTAACAAAATGGGCACAGTGTGTGTAGGTATGTGTGTGTGAGTCTCAGTCTATACACGCAAACAATATGTACACACAGACATACAGTACTGAAAAAGAAAAGACACATGCGCACACACATTTTTATTGGCACTATTATAATAACATTAATATTCCTTTTGTGTCAGCAGAAGTATTTGGGGTTCTTAGTCTTGTTTATAGTCACTGTACCCGTTTTTTTTGTTTTCTTAGCTTTTGTAGCATTATGGTTGTCTAAGTATGCTATCCACAGTAGCTGTTATTTATTTTTAATGTTGCATCCATGTACTTTTGATTTAGATGCAATACATTCCAATACTTTAAGTGCAAACTGCACCCAGAAGTAATGTACAAAGCGAGCTCCAACTGTAAAACCAAGAATCAAACTGAACAATGGAGTTGGTAAGAAAATAAAAAGTTACACCCCTGGGTTTAAGCATTTCTAACTGCAGAGTGAAAATAAGAATGTCAGAAATACACTGAAGCATGATCAGGAGCTCACAATCAGTCTAAAAAAATAATAGGGGAATGCGTCACATCAACCTACTAGTCGAATCCAGAGAGGAACTCCACCAATCACAGAGGATGTTGGTAACGACCAGTTGAACAACACTGCTGGTAATTGGTGGATAGTTTCTGGCTGTACTTCCTGGATGCCAGTGGATATTATGAGGAAGTAATATCCGCCGATCCCCATTTCCTTTATCCACCTGGCTGTTAGTGCAGTGCTCTCTGTTTTCCGTCAGTGAGGTAAAATGGTAAATGGATTACATTTATATAGCGCATTTTCCAGCAACAACAGCGCAAAGCGCTTTAAAAGGAATGCCTCTCATTCACCTATTCACACACACACACACACACACACACAGCCCAATAGAAATCAGGGCAGCCATGCACGGCGCAGACCAGCTCATTGGGGGCAGTGGGGGGTTTAGGTGTCTCGCTCAAGGGCACTTTGACACACTCAGAGGACTGGGGATCAAACTAACAACCTTATAGTTGCCAGACTGCTCTACTCCCTGAGCCGGTGTTGCCCCCGAGGTGAGGTCATACCCGCCTTATCCCTTATCCCTGCCCATCAGGACGATCCAGCTCCTTATGTCTGACCAGCAGGGCTCCAGCAGCTCCTGCCTTTGACTTGCCCCAGAGTCAGACCTGAAACCTGAGGCCTCTGTGCTGGCATTACTCTGCTGGCCGGTGGAAAGTAGACCACGCTGTCCCATTGACAGATTTCCTGTCCCCCTGGTTTGGGTTAAAAATAGGAGTCACCCCGGAATAGAGTATCCCCCAGTGATGCAAGTGAAAGTTAGCGCTGAGGAACAGCTGCGGTAAAGCCAGCAACCCCCGCCCCCCCCCGCCCCGCACCCGTCCACCCCCCAGCCCTCCCCCCATCATTCAGCACAGTCTCAAGTCCCACTGACACTTCAGAATGGACACTCCCTCAAAAACAACTTTTTTGGTAAAATACACATTGTAATATAATTGCACAATAAAGCGATTACTCAGTAGCACCAGTCTTTTTTTTTTGGTGAGATCCTGCTTCATTTCCTCTGCTTCAATGGAAGGTGAATCATGGTTTCAGTTGCCATGGGGATGGAGGGAGGTGTTTTTGGGGGGCGGCTTCAGATGCATCTGAAGGTCTTGTCCCTGGGACTAACTTACCACACAAAACCGTCTCCCAGACTAGCCGCGAAGCGCAGTGTTTTTTGCTGTGCGGGGAATGAAGTGTGTCGCTGACGCGCGTCTCTTCGCCGTCTCTGGGACGACAGACACGGAAGACGTGAATCGCAGCAGAAAAAGGCTGCTGCATATCCCAGAAACACTTTCTTTCCAGAGTGGCTTTTCACCCCCACAAAATCCTTGACAGACCTATTAATCTATTTTCAAAGTGCCACTTCAATTAAAGTCACGTCTTCTGAAATGCTGTGAAAAGGAAATAAACTCTCAATTTTAGGGTTTGAAATAATTTCTAATTTACTTTCAACCTTAATTTTTATCAAGTCAGGTTATATGATTGATTAACAGAAAGTAAATGGAGATCCTGGTTGATGCAGTACAGTAACAGAAACATATAAAACCATATCCTGTGCTTTTAAAGAGCACCTAATGTGGTCCTATTAGAAAATCCAAACTGATTGGATGTACCAAGCAAAAACAGAGCAGGCCTGCCTGGGCTTTTTGTATTGGAATGTCTAAGTAAACGGCAGTTCATTCCCAGAAAATTAAGTTTCAGATGGATGTGTATATAAAGGGTGTGTGTGGGGGGTTACTAATTCCAGTGTTTCAGAGAGCAGTCCTGTTGAGTCCTGTGCCATTTCTTAAGTCTCTTGTGTAATTTTCTGCCGGTGATGACTTGCCTGGTTCGTGTTCCTGATTCTGGTTAATGTTCTGAGCTGTGTGAGGGCACTCTGACCCGTGAGTCCAGTTCTCCTTCAGATTTATTTTCCAGGCCAGGCACAGCACATACTCCATGGGTTGACGCCAGGAGTTCTTTGAAGTAGAACATCCAATCAGAACGAAACATAATCTGCCTCCTTGCACCGTGTGCTGAAGAGCTGGAGGTGTTAGGGTAAAGCCACACATCCTCTAGCGAGAAGCATATTTTAATCACATCCATTAATTTTCAATGAGAGCCGATTCTGGTGTCAGCAAGGCATGCTGGGATAGCTGGCAACACAAGGCAAGCAGGTGAAGTGGCCAGAAGGACGGGGGATCGTGGCGCGATAACTTTTAATCAGATTAAAGATCCCACGTCTAAATTGACCCCCGTTAAATTTTAAAAAATTGTTTATTTAAAAAATTTTTTTTTTTTTAAACTGTGCCCTGTGAGAGGGGAGAGCGATGCCAGATGATGTCATCGGAGGATGTGTGGCTCTACCCTTACCCAGGTGACGGGTCGAACCTGCACCCTGCCTGTAGCGGGACAGGGCTGTGCTGGTGTGAAAATAACTCCATGAACACAACTGTATGCTCTGTGACAGAAAAAAGTTGACTTTAAAAAAAAACTGAGTCCAGCCATGAAGGGCTGCAGAAGCGGCTCACTGGCACCGTTATTTTAATTATCAAAACACCAGCTGTTTCCACATCTAACAATTACAGGCCATAATCCAATTTGACCAGAAAATCCTCTCGCACCAGAGTACACGGCTTATTGTGGCCCTGTTTGGGATGGTCAGGCATTCTCATCTCACTGCTGCATGCTGGGAGTTTTCCAGATATTCGGGTTGCTCAGATTGGGGGTGGGTGGGGGCTGGGGGTGGCTGTTGTGTCGGCAGTGATTGTGGCCCAGGGAACTGGGATTGATTGAAAATGCTATTCACATCCTGTGAATACTGCGCAATTAAAATGTCTTTCAAAAAATAATAAAAAAACACCTCAGCACCTCAGTGGTTTGGCCCGAAGATGGCTGTGGCCCTAAACAGCTGCTCAGAGCGTTTATGCTTGCTGCCAGACGGTGAGTCGTTTCCCTGGCCAATCACAGCTGTGAAAGGAGACCAGGGAGAGAGCGAGAGGGCGTCCAGCGCGCTCTCAATAAGACATACAAATCATATGCATCCAGCAGATGGCTCTTGCTATTCCATAAATATATTTGCATAGGGAAATGCATATCTTACCAGTGTTCCCCTCCTGTGGGTCAGCCGGTGCAAACCACCAGGAGGACATGTAAAAGTGCAGGGGCGGCTCGCTTGCCAGGTTTCCGATATTATTTTAGTTTTTGTGTACGTTTTGAATTGGCCCGGACAGTCTTTGTGTCATGTGACCGAAGATTCCGATGTCCGGCTTTGCGATGGCTGGCATATGGGCTTTCAGGGGTTTGTGTCTAAAGCAAGAAAATTCACTTCAGGTGAAGCTGCTTGTGACAGTGATGTCATGTTTCCAGAGGTCTTTATGTAGGCTGGATTACTAAATTTACGGTTTGTACCTTACAGACTTACAGCTGCATGGAGAAGTTCAGGGGAAGTGCACAGTAGTTCTATCGCTCAGTTGGAATAGCGAAACAATGCAAGGGCTGTCTGTTCAATCCCAGCAGGCCACACTGATAAGTGTTTGCATTCACGTACGGTGCTTGGCTTTGGGTAAAAGCCTGTGCTGAGAGGCGTGTATACTTGCTTACATACGAATGCCCCGATGAGAAGTCCCCACCCGCTCACTGAAGCTCCGCCCTCACCGCCGCACAGATTATCCGGGGGGGCTTCGGTGGGGGACTGGCTTCCTGGAGCGAGCGCTGACAGCAGAGCTGGCCCGCTCTTAAAAATGTATTTCTCCCGGTGATGGGTGTGACAGCCCAGACAGCTGGGACGGTCCCAAACGGGACGTCTGCCTGGTGGGGCGCGTTTCGGAGGGGTACAGGTGTCTGTCCCTCAGCCAGAGACGGGGTTTCAGGGGCGGCCCGCCTCTTTGTTTTTAACATGTTAATACCTCTGTTCCATCTGCAGACCGGACCTGCTCCTCCAGCACACACACAGCAGACTCCTCCACCATTCTGCCTTTCTTTTATAGATTTTTTGTGAGTTATTTTCGGATTTGTAACCAAATACTTTTTTGCCCGTCCCTGTCTGAAGGACAGTGTGGTTCAGATGCGGGGGCTGGTGGGTTGGCGGGGGGGGGTGAAGAGGTTCAGATGGGACTGTGGCTTCTAAAGCAGCTGGACCTGCATACACCAGACGGGGCGGCACCTTTGGGTACAGCCAGTGACATCACCGTGCCCCCCAGAGTGGCCTACCAGGGTCAGCCACAATTAGGGATCCCGTCCCCGGTGACCTGCCCCCCCCACATACCCTGACAGCTGGTACCGTGTGTTTGAAGAGACCGCCCCCCCCCCCCAGTCTAAATCCATGTACCTCGTGACCTCACAGGCCAGACCGAGCAGCACTGCCTTCCCTTGGAATTCTGGGACGGATGCAGGTGGGCCTGAGAGGAGGTATAAAGCTAGGGACGACCCAGGAGGGAGGAACAGGGCAGGACAGGTCCTCATCTTTAAACCCATAGCTCTGCTTAGCCTCATTTTAAATATATAGGTTCAGTTATTAATAATTTTGCCAATTAAGTAGGTCTGGCATCATCCATCCGCAGTTGATGTCATTGTGCCTGTTCGGTAAGGGAATCAGGTCACTGTGCGTTTAATAGCTTTGATTGTAACAAAAGTTGAACGTTTAAAAAGTAAAATGTAAGTCCTGTTGGTATTTAGTTACGCATCAGCTGACCTATGGAGTTGCACTTCCTTAGGAATTCAGTCAAGTGGAGTAGAAAAAGGCTAATTTTCATTTTTTTAAATCTGAATGAAGGACCCAGAGCAGGTTTGCAGCCAGCACAGCTGTGGATTTGGGTGAATACAGAGCTTGAGGAGTTTAGCTCCCGGGTTCACCTCCCTGGAGACACGGTGTTTCTGTAGTAACTCCACATAGTGAGGTTACTGCAGGCCTCTTAAGAATGCGTCGGGCTGCTTCCCAGTGGTGACATCACTGGACACCATCTTTTGAGGCTCAAAGTGTTCCTCCCCCACCTCAGGCCGTGGCTGTCGACTGATCAGTTCTGCACCATAAGCTGGGTAATAATAGTTTGTTATGCAACAAAAACCGGCCAATGTTGCTACAGTTCTGGTCTCGGACACCAAGGCTTGATGTCTTGAGATCTGACTGTTTACGGCTTGTGAGAATAGCTTCCGAGTAACATTGTGAGAACGTTTTGTGTTAGCTGTGTCTGCATTGTAAGAGACAGCCAGTGTAATTAAGATTTCCATAGTTCTTATGAATCATTCCTATGTCTGTAAAATGAAAGTGTTCCAGTTGTCCATTACTCAGCACTTGCAGCCAATCAGCAGGGACTTTACTGCACACTCAAGCAGAAAATAAGGTCACAAAAATACTGTAAACATTGAACCTTTAAATCAATCTGGATTTGTTTTCATTTCTTCTGGAACACCAGACTATATTGGATTGCATTTATGCATACCCTTGGTAAAAATTAAAGTGATTGTGTTTTATCACATTTTACAAAACTGACAATCAATAGACCCAGTTGCTAGGGGTTTAGATTTGTTGGTATTATAGCTGAATTTAGCAAGTGAACATGATTTAAATGTACCTTTAATTCTTATATTTTATTGTAGTTTCTGTAGCCATTCATATTCTTCTTGGGCTACTTTGGCTAGCTAGAAGGTTTCTGAAGTTAAGTTTAATTTGTATGGGTCTTTTTTGCATCTGTGACTGTCTCAGACTGAATGGAGTGATATGATGCACATCACACTTCGCACATGTTCTGTACCTCTTCAGACACAGTCTCCTGAGTGACGTGGTTTTATGGTCCTTGTTATTGTGTATTGGCTCTTATGTAGAGTACAGTGACAGCAAGCCAATCCTCTAAGCTCTGGCGGGGTTTGGATTGGTTCTAATGAGATTCAGCTGGAGCTGAGTGCAGTCTGAGGTTCTGAGAATGGACCTCGATGGGATAGATGTAAAGAATGCTTGTGCTGCCAGTGTGCATGATCAGAAGTGCTCCTCTCCTCCCTTCTCCTCTCCTCCCTTCCTGAAGCTGAAGTATTTCTGTACCTGGGCAGGTGTAACCCTTCAAGCCCAACGCAGATTCCCCGTGTGCTGACTCAGATCCGCCCGGTGAGCTGCCCACGCAGAGTGCGCTTCCTCAGGGTGTCTGAGCGATCCGCTCTGGATGAAGGGTTTCAGAGACAAGTTTTGGCCTGTATTCAGTCACCAGTCATCCTTAAATCTGACTTTCCCTCTACTGGCTACTGAGACCAGCTCACATAAAAATCAAAACCTTTAGCCCCGGGCATCTAAAGGTTTTTACGAAACATATATGCAGTTAAACCGTACTTTATACAGAAATCATGATGCCATTTGTGAAAAATGAAACATCCACAGCAGGTCTGTTCAGGCTGGTGAACCTCTTCTCCTTCTGTGGCATAAACAATGTTTACTAACCAATCGCATCAAATCAGAGAAGACAGCTGTGAGGTGGATGCAGTATTTTAAATGAAGAAACACGGACTCTTACTGCCCCTCTGACCAACGTCTGACCTGGCAGTCTCCCTGGCATGCCTCGTGTTGCCGCAGTACGTTCTGTTCCCTGTTGGTAAGCCAAGAGTGCCTTGAGGTCTGTGGGCATCTGATCATCTGGGTTCTGGGCCTGGCCACCATAGGCTCTGTGATTGCTCCAGCTATTTCACGTCTGTCGGTCAGTGATGAGTGTAGATGGATTGAGTGGCCTGTTCTTGTCATTGTATATTCTTGTTTTCTTCTTCGCATTACCCAGGAGGTGATGGCTACAGGGTGTTCCCCTTTCTGATTGGTCCGTCATGGAGGTAGCAAACCTAATCTGGCTGTTGATGTTGTCATCTGTCCCATGTGTTTCAGGAGGTGCAGAAGGTCAACAACCCGGCCAATAACCCGGCAGATGGGGCGTCCAAGGCCAATGGGGAGAAAGAGGAGGTGGTCCCCATCAGCGAGGTGGGCTGGATGACCTCCGTCAAAGACTGGGCCGGGGTCATGATCTCCGCTCAGACCCTGACCGGCAGAGTGCTGGTGAGTACTTCCGGGTCGCCTTTAATGTCGAGCTGCACCTCATACGGCTCCCTGCTCTCATGCAAATAGGATCTGGCCCAGCGGTCTGAGAGGCAGCTGTCTGTAGGCTGCAGGAGGGTGGGGCTTGATGTCAAGGCCAAACTTTAGAGATGTCCTACCCCCAGATTCCAAAGGTGGAATTGTTTTTAACCAATTGCAGGCGTTGATCAGTGGGGTTTGATGTCAATCCCCACCCGTAGACTACCCTCCCACGCCCTCTCCCACTTCTTGCAGTCAGATGTTGTCTGAATAGTTGGTTGTTTTCAAAACAGGCACAAGAATGGCTGGTAATAAAACTGCTTTTGGGTTTATTATCTTCCTTGCGGTCTTCAGGCCTGTTTCTGATGGCATTAGGCTCATGCGAGCATGATTTCAGTCTTGAAGGACAACCCCTTGGATGCGCACAGGACACACGCTCCATGTCTGCAGAGGGCCAGAGGCGGTCACCGTTACTTTATTTAGTGAATGCGAGCGGGACACCCTCCCCTCTGTCTAGCGTCCCGCTGGGACCACCGCGATCGCTGCGGCAGTTTGGGGATTTCACCGCCAGCCTCTACGAGTTTAAAATTTACAGAAATGGTCAAAACATACAGTATGTTTCAGTAAATTTAATTCACAAATGACGTTAAATCGTAAAGAATGCATAAAGAAAATTTAGAGATAAAAAATCAGATTTCAGACATTTGCGTCTGAGATATTACAGATATTACACGTGTTGGAGGCATGAGAGTTTAATGGAATGAACAGTGATTAAACTGTCAGAGCAGACAGTCTATCCACTTTAATGCACTTGCTTCAGATGCATGTAAAGGATACACTCAGTGTCCAGTGTAGCTGCGGTCAAAGTTGGCTCCTGTCTAAACAGAAAATGCATCTCTGTGATTTAATAACTTTGGTTGTGTGACATACGATGATAGCGATCATGTTCCTGCTAATGCTGTTACACAACCTGATGGAGCACGTCTCCCTTGTGCTGGGGCGCTGTGGGCCATTGACTGAAGCCAAAACAAGTCGATGGCCGCGAAGTCGCTGGCGTATCGGGTGGCCGTCAGGGGAAGAGATGGTCTGACGGTGTCGGAGAGGTCCGCGGGGGCCGAATCTCCCCGGCGGGAACCAGCTCGCTGAATGTTGTCGGGGGCAACTGCGTTTGGCGGGAAAACGGCAAGGTCTCCATCGCTGGCTGCCTCTCAGGGAAACTGGATCCAGCGCTTTCCCTCAGTGTCCTAATGCTGTAGGACTGGATTGGATTATTACATTATGGCAGTCATTAGCATTGCAGGCTGCCTGTATCAAGTGAACCCGTCTACAGCGAGGGGGGCAGTTCCATTCCTGCAGGACCGGTGGGTATGCAGGTTTTCACTTTTTTTTATTTTAGTAAAACAGGTATCAATGGTTATTCATGAACTTATTAAATTTAGTAAAAATGGCTGTTCATACAAATGATTGGGCAAATTTAACGGCCAAATCTATCCATCCATTTTCTAACCGCTTAGTCCAGGTCAGGGTTGCAGTGGTGGCGGTAATAGGGCAAGCAGAGCAGCCCAGACGCCCCTCTCCCCAGTGACTTCCACTAACTCCTCCTGGTGGATCCCCAGGGGATCTCAGGCCAGCCCGTGGATATAACCCCTCCAGCGAGTCCTAGGTCTGCCGCTGAGTCTCCTCCCCGGTGACCGAGCCCGGAACACTTCCAGAGGGAGGCTGCATGAACCACCTCAACTCCTTTCAGTGCAAAGGAGCAGCGGCTGTACTTTGAGGTCCTCCTGGCTGGCTGAGCTCCTCTCCCTATGAAGCAGAGTACGCCCCGCTACCCTGCGGAGAATCCCCATTTTGGCGGGGTTTCTGAAAAGCCGAAGCTTTCAGAAAACCCAGAAAGGGCACTCCAGAGTGCTGGATCTGCAGTGCGGATCTCACCGCTAAGTGGTTGCGTTGCACATTATGCTGGCTGACTAAAGCCATCTCCATCGAGTGCGATGCTTGGTGCCTTTTGATGTTTTATTCTCTTTTTGTTCTGGGCCTGAGTGGCAAAGCCATGAGTGCCTGCAGAGAGCATGCAGGTACAGTCCGCCTTCCTGAGACTCGTAAGCTGTCCAAGGACAACTGCAGTCTTTCAGTCAGATGAGGAGACGAGGAACGCGGTGTTTTTGCGGTAATGGAAAACGCTGGCACTAAGTGCAGAGAGTCACAGGCAGTGGGAGGGGCTTATGAGGGCCCGGGCTGTGATGTCACAGTGTGGATTTTCAAACACCGTATTTTGCTGCTTTTTGTCCACACAGTACCTGCTATTTGTAATCAGTGAGATCAAATGATGCTTTAATTTTACAACAGAAACCAGCGTGCGGACGGAGTCTGCACCCCGACGCACAGTTACAGGGCTCAGCGTTGGGAGCGGAGTTCTCCTTTAAGAGGCTGCGGGGAGGTTTAGGGCCCGTGGCGTGACTCATGGTGGAGCGTGATGTAATAGCGTGAGTGGGAGTGCTGCACTGGGCCATCGCGCGGCCTGGAGCGTCCCCCCCCCCCCGAATGCGCCTCCCTGCCCAGGCTGTGACTCCAGCTGGAGCGCTTTATCACGGTCATAAATCAGAGCTTTACAACTGACCCCCGACCGCAGCCTCCACCTCTACCTCCACCTGTCCCTCCACCTTCACCTCTACCTCCACTTCCACCTCCACCTGCCCCTCCACCTTCACCTCTACCTCCCCCCCTCCACCTCTGCAGGCCTCCCCCCCTCCCTCTGCGCTGGGCCTTTCTGAACATTAATAATCAGATTGCAGCAGCAGCTGAACATTAAAATGGCAGACAGGTAATGCAGCAGGTCTGCCTTTTTCTCTCAGTCCTGCCTGTGTGAGGAGTGTTTTCATATCATAAAAATCATATAACATTTAGATGATGTAAGATTTAGCCTCTATGATAAAGAGCGTTTAGTATTATCTTGTGTTTTCTTTTCAACATTTACTAAATAATGAATAAGAAAGTGTTGAATAATGAATGAAGGGAAGCTCGTTTAGCTTGGTATCGTGCCTACCTGTGAACGGTGTGTGGCAAGGTGCACTGGAGTCCTGCAGTTGAGTTTTCTCTGCTGCTGGGCGTCTGTACATAGAGCTCAGTACAGGCTCAGTACGGACTCAGTACAGGCTCGGTACAGACTCAGTACGGACTCAGTACGGACTCGGTACGGACTCTGTACAGACTCAGTACGGACTCGGTATGGACTCTGTACAGACTCGGTACGGACACTGTGCAGGCTCGGTGCAGGCTCGGTGTGATGGCTTCCTGAAAATATCTGCGCCATCATTAAGCAGAGCCTGTGGTTTGCTACTGTCGCTGTTTAGAGGGAAACCTGGGAGGCCCGTGGCGTTTTGCCATTCCTTTGGTGTCGCCTTCCTCTGCGCTGCAAATCTATTCTCTGGTTATAACAGGTCTGCACACCTCAGTGTCTGAGTCTGTGCTGCTCCTGCAGTCTTACAGGCTGATTGTGAGCCTCAGTGTCTGAGTCTGTGCTGCTCAGTCAGTCTTACAGGCTGATTGTGAGCCTCAGTGTCTGAGTCTGTGCTGCTCCTGCAGTCTTACAGGCTGATTGTGAGCCTCAGTGTCTCTGTCTGTGCTGCTCAGTCAGTCTTACAGGCTGATTGTGAGCCTCAGTGTCTGAGTCTGTGCTCCTCAGTTAGTTTTGAGGACTGACTGAACCCAGATTCTCTAGCTGTGATCTGCACTACTGAAAAGGGTTCAGTTGTGTTTGTTTGTGCTTGGCCTGTGTACTGATGTGTGTGTGTGCGAGTGTGTAATAATGTGTGTGTAGGTGCGTGTGCGTGTGTGATAATGTGTGTGTAGGTGCGTGTGTGTGAGTGTGTGATAATGTGTGTGTAGGTGCGTGTGTGCGTGCGTGCGTGCGTGCGTGTGTAGGTGCGCGTGCGTGCGTGGGTGTGTGCGTGTGTGTAGGTGCGTGTGCATGTATGTGTGTAGGTGCGCGTGCATGTGTGTGTGTAGGTGCGCGTGCATGTGTGTGTGTAGGTGTGTGTGTGTGTGTGTGTGTGTGTTTGGGTGGGCGGGGTGGGGGGATTCATGCCCTCTATCAGAGCTCTTCTGCAGTTTAAAAATGGCTCTGTGCCCCACTGTGTACTCAGCCTGGCCAGTCTCCATAGCAACGGCAGTTTACCTAAGCACATGAGGGGCTTGTCTCTCCGCTGGCGTCGGTCCTCGGGTGGAATTAGAGGCTGTTTCTGTCTGTGGGGTTAATAAAAAAGGCACAGATGAGTTTGGCCCGCACACCCGCGGAGATGTTTCTGTAGTGTCAGGGAATCAGGCCCCGAATCGGACGCCTCTCTAAAGACCCCGGTGCTCGTTCAGGCACCGAATCGGACACCTTTCCAAAGACCCCAGGGCTCATTTGCTTGTGTGGCGTGACATCATCTGCACTGAAGTGGCACACTGGATTATTTGGCTGCAGGATTTATCTGAATGCCACTTACACCGAATGCAGAAATGTCTGTCTTAATGAGACAAAATATTTTTTTTCTCTCTGAAGTAGAAAATGTCAGTAAACTTTTATTACCCCATTGGAGAATCTTTAAATGAGTCAAATTTGTCTTGTTTAGCAAATCGTAATAAAAATAAGATTTTGAGTCTAAATGTAAGACTAAACTACAGTGATTGGCTCATTAGCAGTGCAGTGGGGCAGGTGGGGTCCCCTGTGCTGTGGTATACTGGAGGGGAAGAGGGTTATTTCACTTGAGCTCTGAGATATTAGCCAAACGGCTGGATGATTATTTCAGAAGGTACTATGACATTAATTTCTATGCGTTCTTCCATTAATATTAATATAGAAGAATGAGACCCTTGACATTACCCCGTTTTTGTCTGAAGTATTTTGGTGTGGTTGCCGTGGAGAAGTGGCGACAGAGGGCTCTCCCGCGCGGTGGCGTTGCGGTTCAATGTAAGGACGCTAACTAGCGAAAGGACGAAGCGTCCTGCTGCACGGTGCATTATTTATGCACTTACTGGGGGGGCGGGGGGGGGGGGCATGGTGTGTTACCTGTTATCCATTTATAGCGCTGCATTTACCTACTGGGGGCCCCTGCAGCGGAGCCCAGGGGCTTGGCCCCGTTGCATTCTGGGTACAGGCTCGTTTCCCCGCATAGCTGCTCCCGAGCGGCGGCCGGATCGCGCGACTCAGCGTTCGCGGCGGATTAGCGCAGGAAGGGCTGTCTGAGGGATGAGTGACAGGTGCAGGCGCTAACGCCGCGTGTTTCAGAGTCGAACACGCTGGGGTTCCGGTCCGGTGACATTTCCCGCTCGCTGCCAGGGAGTGATCGAATGCGCCAGAGCGCACAGGAAATGAGCTCGTTCCTGTCGCCATGATCCTGAGTACTAGTGTGGTGTAGGCCTTACAGACTGAGTACTAGTGTGGTGTAGGCCTTACAGTCTGAGTACTAGTGTGGTGTAGGCCTTACAGACTGAGTACTAGTGTGGTGTAGGCCTTACAGTCTGAGTACTAGTGTGGTGTAGGCCTTTCAGATTGAGTACTAGTGTGGTGTAGGCCTTACAGACTGAGTACTAGTGTGGTGTAGGCCTTACAGACTGAGTACTAGTGTGGTGTAGGCCTTACAGTCTGAGTACTAGTGTGGTGTAGGCCTTACAGTCTGAGTACTAGTGTGGTGTAGGCCTTAGTCTGAGTACTAGTGTGGTGTAGGCCTTACAGACTGAGTACTAGTGTGGTGTAGGCCTTACAGACTGAGTACTAGTGTGGTGTAGGCCTTACAGACTGAGTACTAGTGTGGTGTAGGCCTTACAGACTGAGTACTAGTGTGGTGTAGGCCTTACAGACTGAGTACTAGTGTGGTGTAGGCCTTACAGTCTGAGTACTAGTGTGGTGTAGGCCTTACAGTCTGAGTACTAGTGTGGTGTAGGCCTTACAGTCTGAGTACTAGTGTGGTATAGGCCTTACAGACTGAGTACTATGTGGTGTAGGCCTTACAGACTGAGTACTAGTGTGGTGTAGGCCTTACAGTCTGAGTACTAGTGTGGTGTAGGCCTTAGTCTGAGTACTAGTGTGGTGTAGGCCTTACAGACTGAGTACTAGTGTGGTGTAGGCCTTACAGTCTGAGTACTAGTGTGGTGTAGGCCTTTCAGATTGAGTACTAGTGTGGTGTAGGCCTTAGTCTGAGTACTAGTGTGGTGTAGGCCTTACAGACTGAGTACTATGTGGTGTAGGCCTCATCTGTGTTCAAGTTTTTATTGGTCATTTATGCCTCAGGATCAATGAAGACCTCAGAATCGTGGTTTTCCAGATGTTGCTGGTTTGGGTGATATTCCCATTGGAAATGAGCTGTCAGAAATAATGATATTTAACTGCAGCTTTATCATTGAAAGTGGACCTGTTCATTTTGTTAAATCTTCACCCACCAAAAAAAAAAAAAATCAGCCAAGATTGTGTTTTAAAAAATGATTTGAGACTTTGTGAGATGGATCTGCAGTACGCACAGTAGCATCGGCTGGGATGGTATTCAAGATTCAAGATTCTTTATTGCCATGTGTAACAAGTACAATGGAATGCTTACTCCCCATTCACTCCCGCAGTATAAATTCTATACATAGATTTCAACAATAGATAAAAAGTAAGTATGTACAGAATAAGTACAGAATAAGTACACAATAAGTACCAAACTAAGTAAGACTTTTCAATACTATGGCACATTATGGCGGGTGGTACAAAAAAGTGGTAAAGTGACCAAGTGCAGTACAGTAATGATAGCAGCATAATAAATACAACGAGGTAATAACGGCTCAAAATGTGATATTGATATTGATGCGACAATATAATTATGGTATTAGCAGCACTCCTGATGCAACAATCTGGCAGATGACGCAAGAATGTTATAAAGTGGCCAGTGCAGTGCAGTACAGTGAGAGTGCCTGCATGCTGTATGGAGTGCCTAGTGCAATCATAAGTCCAGTAGCCTAATTGAGCGCTTAATAGTTCAGTAGGCACACTGCCTGTGGGTAGAAGCTGTTCTTGGACCTGCTTGTCCTGGTTCGGATGCTGCGGTACCAGTGACCGGACCGCAGGGGGAGAACAGTTGGTGCCCAGGGTGGTTGTGGTCCTGTATGATGGAGTTGTCCTTGTTCCGACGCCTGGTCCTAAGGCTGTACAGTAACACAGCCTGTTGGAATCTGACAGCACGGCCTTTGTCTGGTCCTGCCTGACCCTCCTGCACGTTAGTCCCTCTTTAATTTTAATCAGCTTCTCGGTCCGCAGTCTGTGTGGAAGCCATTACCACTTTTATATCGCCTTTCGTTTGTGTTTGAAGTGCTCAGTTTTCAGAAAGGCTTGTTCCTGACTTCCTGTCTTCGTACATGTCTCTAGATTGGCATGTCAGACAGGATCTGTTGCAGTAAACAATGACCAGGGTTAGCCAGAGAGGCTAACTGCATTCAATCAGCAAGGTGATACTGGCCGTTTAAGACCGCTTCTGACCTAATTAGGAAGGTGAAGTCAAGAGCAGTTGAAGTATCATAAATAACAAAAATAGTGAGTGTAAATATTTCTGTGAATGCCGCTATGTTGATGTGAAATTGAAGTTTGTGAGAACACTGTCTCTGTGTTCTGGCCACTATCGCTCACGTATGTCACCGATCCCTGTTCTTTACCTGATGTAACCTCTGTTCTGATTGGTCGGCTGGCGTGGACTAGGTGCCTCATTGGTGAGTCAGTGCTCCTCCAGTGCTGTTGCCATGCGGGTTGCCGTGGCGAGGGGGGGTGGTTACCGTGGGCCGGACCGTGGGCTACCTGAGCACAGTGGGATTGTGACTCTCCCCTCTGCTGCCCCTCTGTGGCCAGGGGGAGGTATGGCACTTCTCTGTCTGGCTGTTTTTAGAGCAGGCCTGATCAACTCCAGGAGCATCACCCCCCAGAGTCTGCGATCGCAATCTCCTGCACCCTCCTCAACGCCCCCCCCCCCCCCCTTAGCATTTCTGTGAATTCTGATGGCCTAGATGCTGGGCACATCTCAGCTCAAGCACTCACCCGTGTGTGTGAGGAGCTCTCTCCTGTATGAGCAGGAGTGTGTGTGTGTGTGTGTGTGAGGAGCTCTCTCCTGTATGATCAGGAGTGTGTGTGTGTGTGTGTGTGTGTGTGAGGAGCTCTCTCCCATATGATCAGGAGTGTGTGTGTGAGGAGCTCTCTCCCGTATGATCAGGAGTGTGTGTGTGAGGAGCTCTCTCCCGTACGATCAGGAGTGTGTGTGTGTGTGTGAGGAGCTCTCTCCCGTATGATCAGGAGTGTGTGTGTGTGTGTGAGGAGCTCTCTCCCGTATGATCAGGAGTGTGTGTGTGAGGAGCTCTCTCCCGTACGATCAGGAGTGTGTGTGTGTGTGTGAGGAGCTCTCTCCCGTATGATCAGGAGGTGTGTGTGTGTGTGAGGAGCTCTCTCCCGTATGATCAGGATGTGTGTGTGAGGAGCTCTCTCCCGTATGATCAGGAGTGTGTGTGTGAGGAGCTCTCTCCCGTATGATCAGGAGTGTGTGTGTGAGGAGCTCTCTCCCGTATGATCAGGAGTGTGTGTGTGTGTGTGAGGAGCTCTCTCCCGTATGATCAGGAGTGTGTGTGTGAGGAGCTCTCTCCCATATGATCAGGAGTGTGTGTGTGTGTGTGTGTGTGTGTGTGTGTGTGTGAGGAGCTCTCTCCCATATGATCAGGAGTGTGTGTGTGTGTGTGTGTGTGAGGAGCTCTCTCCCGTATGATCAGGAGTGTGTGTGTGAGGAGCTCTCTCCATATGATCAGGAGTGTGTGTGTGGTGTGTGTGAGGAGCTCTCTCCCGTTGATCAGGAGTGTGGTATGAGGACTTCTCCTGTTGATCAGGGGTGTGTGTGTGTGGTTGTGTGTGAGGAGCTCTCCCTATGATCAGGAGTGTGTGTGAGACTTCCCGTATGATAGAGTGTGTGTTGAGGAGCTCTCTCCTGTATGATCAGGGTTGTTGTGTGTGTGTGTGTGTGTGAGGAGCTTCTCCCGTATGATCAGGATGTGTGTGTGAGGAGCTCTCTCCCATATGATCAGGAGTGTGGTGTGTGTGTGTGTGTGTGAGGAGCTCTCTCCCGTATGATCAGGAGTGTGTGTGTGAGGAGCTCTCTCCCGTATGATCAGGAGTGTGTGTGTGTGTGTGTGTGTGTGTGTGAGGAGCTCTCTCCTGTATGATCAGTAGTGTGTGTGTGAGGAGCTTTCTCCCGTATGAGCAGGAGTGTGTGTGTGTGTGTGAGGAGCTCTCTCCCATATGATCAGGAGTGTGTGTGTGTGTGTGTGTGTGTGTGAGGAGCTCTCTCCCGTATGATCAGGAGTGTGTGTGTGAGGAGCTCTCCCATATGATCAGGAGTGTGTGTGTGAGGAGCTCTCTCCTGTATGATCAGGAGTGTGTGTGTGTGTGTGTGAGGAGCTCTCTCCCATATGATCAGGAGTGTGTGTGTGAGGAGCTCTCTCCCGTATGATCTGGAGTGTGTGTGTGAGGAGCTCTCCTGTTTGAAGCTAATCTGCGGCTGTCAGTGAAGATATCAACACCAGCGCTGCTGCCAGCGTGAGTCTGCAGGGGGAACAACAGGAGCGACTGAAATGACTTCCTAATGCGAGCGGAACAGCCAGCTCCCAGCCATGGATTTGAATCTGAACTGGCACGGCCTGTTTACTCCTTATTAAGCACTTTATTCTGCCGGTGAAGCTGCGTTGGTCACGAGAGCAAAGAATATTTTTCCCAGTTTCCCAGCGCCAAAAACGATTTTCCTATTATTTTATGAAATTACAATGTGCCGGTGTCATGGGAGACAATCTATTGAATGGCACTGCAAAAAAAGTATGCTGTTCTTTATGTTGGAAAGTTGCTGTTTTTTATTTTTTATATTTTTTTCAATTAAATCCAGTCCCCTGATCCCACCCTGGGTGCCTGCCACCGTGAGCCTGTGCTGAGCTGAAGCTGTGGCTGCAGATTAAAATGTGGCTCTGGGCGTGTGTGTGAAGGTGATTGAAGCCGCTGCCTCCTGGTTTTATGAGAAAGTGCCGGCTTTGTGAGGCCCGGGACTCTGAACGCGGTGCCCTGCCAATCGGGGCTCGGCCGGTACGTGCGCAGTTTCTCCGCGGGGATGGATTCTGTCTACCTTTTGAGACGTTAAAAACGTGCAAAGGTTTTCCCGGTTGTGCAGTTAAACTGTTTTTGTGCGAGAGAAGGTTGTGTGATACAATGCTCTGGCTCTTTATGGCCTTTTTACACCACTCTTTGAATTACTGTGGCTTAAATCAAACGAGTTGACACTTTCATCCATATCCATAAACTTTCAGCTTTTTAAATGAAACTAATGCAGCCGTTAGAGCTGAAGCCACGGCCTTTGGCGGCTGTGGTTCAGTCTGATCGAAAAGGGGCCGTTTCACTGCGGATGTTTAATTCATTCGAAAAAGGGTTTAATGAGATCAGCACGAGTTGATAAATGGAAATTAGTGAGGTAAATTCCACACCAATCTCGGGCAGTATTTTTCACTACCGAGTTGTAAATGCTTGGAACGGCTTTGCCAGGTCGTGTAGTGGAGGCAGAGAGCCTGGCGGTGTTGAAGGTCAGGCAGACGCAGTGCTGGATGCTCTCTGGTCTTTGGGCGCATGTTGATCCCAGATGGCCTGGATGGCCTGTTCTCATCATTATCCTTTCTTTCGTTCTTATTTGCATAATTTGTTTAGCCAATCACTTTCAATTCAGATCTGCGTTGGCTTCATCTGCATGATGAAGGTTTCAGTCACTTCCCAGAAATCGAGAATCTTTCCCCAAACGTCTTTGACACTATCTCCCCCAAATCATGCACTAAAACCCTAAACTATACTCAAAGCACCCTACTACGGCCTGTCTTTGTGTAAGAGCTTAACACTCATAGTTTTATTTTGCATTGTTATTTTGGCCATTTTTATATGAACATTTATTGTCATAAATGTGAGATTCCTGCTGTGCACGAATCACTTAAAAAAATCCCTCAACATAGAAGCAGCAGAAATGTGCTTTTTCTTTCACGCATTATTTACCTGCTTCTTCTCAGAAGATGAGGAAACCTTGAAGAAATGTTGGGGAAATGTACTGGAGAGCATCAGGTACACGTCTCTCCTCTTTATTTTATTTAGTCAGGGACTGCTAAACACTTTTTCTATATCTGACGGTACATTTTTTATTGGTGTCTGGTAGACCAGTAGGGTGAGTGTGAAACTGAGGTCTGAAAGCAGCAGTTGAACTCGTGCGTGTGAATTGCATGTGGCCCCAGCGGGGGTGAGATGTTACACAGAGGTTTACCTTCAGGCTGTCACTCAAACGGGAAACAAAACGGGAAAATGAATTGGCTTCAGGAGCTAAGGGCGTATGGGCTTTACAGCTGATTCCAACCCACTTAGTTAATTGCAGCCAAGTCTGCCGGCATCAAGCAGCAAGCCATCCTACTTAAGTAATTAAAATATTTTCTTGAGTGCTTGTTATAGAAAAATGAAATGATTATTTTAGCGTCTAAATGTAATTTATGTACTATGTAAACAGACAGAAAAACTCCACGGCTTTTCATAGATTAAATTGAATCTGATACATAAATATATGCACTCAATGGTCAGGCTTTGCGCTGTTTTTCCAGTCGGTTATTTAAATATTTGAGGCATACCTTACCACTTGATATTCTTTTACCTCAGGTGCAACTGATGCTTATGACTTAGTGGATGGATGTATGTTTAGGTTTGGTTCTAGGATACTACTTTTGGAAAAGATTTCATAGGGTAGTTTGTCTGTATTGTAAAATGGGTTGTTTCAATCCTGGATGCTGATTGGCTGAGACAGTGTTCAACAGTGATTGAAAATCCGATACAGTAACAGTTAATCAAACAGCATGTTTGTAAGCAGTTTCACTCCACGCACAGTCTGTTACTTACATACAACATTATTCATTTTGTAATATTATGTCATGTTTCTGTGTGTTGCAGCTGTTTTAAATAAGCAGCGTGCGTCATGGCTATTGGATCCCCTGTAGCTGTAATGTATCAGGATACAGCACGGCCTCCCTGTAGCTGTAATGTATCAGGATACAGCACGGCCTCCCTGTAGCTGTAATGTATCAGGATACAGCACGGCCTCCCTGTAGCTGTAATGTATCAGGATACAGCACGGCCTCCCTGTAGCTGTAATGTATCAGGATACAGCACGGCCTCCCTGTAGCTGTAATGTATCAGGATACAGCACGGCCTCCCTGTAGCTGTAATGTATCAGGATACAGCACGGCCTCCTGTAGCTGTAATGTATCAGGATACAGCACGGCCTCCCTGTAGCTGTAATGTATCAGGATACAGCACGGCCTCCCTGTAGCTGTAATGTATCAGGATACAGCACGGCCTCCCTGTAGATGTAATGTATCAGGATACCGCACGGCCTCCCTGTAGCTGTAATGTATCAGGATACAGCACGGCCTCCCTGTAGCTGTAATGTATCAGGATACAGCACGGCCTCCCTGTAGCTGTAATGTATCAGGATACAGCACGGCCTCCCTGTAGCTGTAATGTATCAGGATACAGCACGGCCTCCCTGTAGCTGTAATGTATCAGGATACAGCACGGCCTCCCTGTAGCTGTAATGTATCAGGATACAGCACGGCCTCCCTGTAGCTGTAATGTATCAGGATACAGCACGGCCTCCCTGTAGCTGTAATGTATCAGGATACAGCACGGCACGGATGCAGCACGGCCTCCCGTGCAGTGCTGCTTCAGTACCCCTCAGTCTGGCCTCCCGTGCAGTGCTGCTTCAGTACCCCTCAGTCTGGCCTCCCGTGCAGTGCTGCTGGGTGCAGGTACTCCATTCAGAGCACAGAGGCCCTGATGCACTCTGGGAAATTAAATGGCTGCATTGGTGACAGTGACTCACCCACCCCTGTATTGATGCACTGCCAAAGGCCCATTCTCGGGGCCAGTGAATCACAGCAATTGCAGGAAGTCTATTTTTTAAAAACCAGTAACAAAACACAGAAGGCCTTAAAATATACATTTTAAAATAAAATAATAAAACAATATAACAGACTTAAAAAGGCCTTTATGACCAGACAAATGCAACACATACAACATTACATAAGGAGTGCATAAAATATTGCTGGTATTAAAGGGAATTACAGGAACAAGGCTGACTATCTTATCTGTAAGCCAGGAAATGGCGGGAGAATGGTGTGTTATATGAGCGGTAATGCAGGTAATGGCTGGAAAAGGCCATTTTGATTCTAATGGATGTTGTTCTGCCTTCGCTCAGGTTTGCTAAAGGCTAATGCTCTCAGCTTAGACCAGTCGAACCCATCGCTGTGGAGATGGGTGAAGCTGACAGTGGAATGGCATGCAGATGAGTCGGGAGAGATTTGGCCCGAGGCTGCAGAGATCCGGTTAGCCGGTGTGAGGTGGGAAACGGAGGAAACGCCGTCCGTTACGAGGGCCGGGACTCTGTGTCAGGAAGCAGGAGTACTGAGCCAGCTGGATACCTGCACTGAGTAAAACCCTGTATGACAGAGCAGGAGTACTGAGCCAGCTGGATACCTGCGCTGAGTAAAACCCGGAACAGCTCTTTTACTTCAGTCCATGCTCCAGATTTGGGAGGGTTCCAGGTTTTACTCGGTGCAGTTATCCATCTATCTCAGTAATCCTGCTTCGTGATTCAGACCCCAGGTGCTGTAGTCGCTGCACACACTTTAGTGGTGTACAGATGTAGTCGTGAGCGAAGCAGTTTGCCATCGCACAGTCTGTAGTTTGAACAGCTGCTCTTTTTTAATTATTTTTTTTGTCGGGAAAATAAAAACAACCATAACAGTAAGAGAAACTGGCAGCTGCACTCTTGCAACAAACCGAGCACTAATGGTGTGCTTCTGACTGCCTGTGTCAGCTCGCCAACGAGTCCGTGGTGCCCTTGTAGCTCAAAATGAGCTTTTCCTTCAGTGGATGGTTCAGCTGGTAGATGGTATGCCTTGTGGGCAAACACTCTGTGCATCATTACATGAAATGATATGTTGAAATGTTTTTCGGTCGTGTTCCTTCTCAAAAATGGCCATATTTCTGTTTCCTTGGCGATAAACTTTTTGTAAAAAAAAAAGTTAGCTTTTTTGTCTTTCCTTTGTCCAAGCTGAATGCAGAGCTGTTATTGGCTCTGTGACTTTGTCCAAGCTGAGTGCAGAGCTGTTATTGGCTCTGTGACTTTGTCCAAGCTGAATGCAGAGCTGTTATTGGCTCTGTGACTTTGTCCAAGCTGAATGCAGAGCTGTTATTGGCTCTGTGACTTGTCAAGCTGATGCAAGCGTTGCCTGATTGTCAAGCTGAATAGAGCTGTTATTGGCTCTGTGACTTTGTCCAAGCTGAATGCAGAGCTGTTATTGGCTCTTGACTTGTCCGCTGAATGCAGCTGTTATGGCTCTTGACTTGTCCCGCTGGGCAAGCTTTATTGTCTGTGATTTCCAGCTGCTGCAGTGTTATGTCATGGTTGGCTTTGGGCATTTGATTACTGCATTACAGTGGCTTGGGCTTTTTATTCAGCGGCAGAATGTTCTCATTTCATTACAGCGTTCCTGCGAAACCAAAATGTGTTTTTGTAGTTTTTGTAGTTTTTGTCGTGTACATGTAGAACGCTGTAGGTTGTGCTAACTCACTCATCTGCTAGTCGTGTGTTTCTTCTCAGCTTCATGCAAAGTGTGCACTTGTCCCCAGTGTCATATTTACAGGTTAATTGGTCATCGCTGGAGTAATGCTGGAGAACATTAGCTAGCTTTGCTCCATGTCTGTTGGCCTTGGCATATATCCTGCTTCCCGTCCTAATGAGGCTACGCTGGCCGGCTCACTGCTATTGATTTAGTATAAGATCACTTGACCGAGACCCTCCTGAGTGTCACTGATGTTCTAAAGGTACCTGCTCATCAAAAAGCACTTCAGAACGGTTTTGAAGGCTTGATTAATGATTTCTGACATTTGTTTTTGCAATTAAACTGTGTGTGTGTGTGTGTGTGTGTGTGTATATGTGCATGTGTGTGTGCATATTTGTGTATGTGTGTGCCTATGTGCATGCGTGCATGTGTGTGTGCATGTTTGTGTATGTGTGTGCCTATGTGCGTGTGCGTGTGCATTGGACCTCACATCAGCTACATTGATATTTGTTTTGGGCTGAGCTTGTACCCAGAGTTTGCTGGTTCAGTTCTCAGGTGGGGCATTGTTGCCATACCCCGAGTGAGTTATTTATTCAGTTTATCTCCAGCAGTATGAGTGGATGCTGTGTACAGAAGTGTGTACGTCTGTTAAATGCCTCAAACGTGCTGTTTGGGTTGGCCTCATATCCTTCACAGAGTCTCAAATTGAGTTACTACCGACCTGAAAGCATCAATGCTTCAGCAGCTACAGCGGCTGGGCTGGGGAATACCCCTCCTCCACCATCTGCAGCCTGACTTTACCCTGACCCTCCTCCACCCTGACCCTCCTCCACCCTGACTTTACCCAGACCCTCCTCCACCCAGACCCTCCTCCCACCCTCACTGACTTTAACCCAGACCGCTCCTCCACCTACCCAGACCCTCCTCCACCCTGACTTTACCCAGACCCTCCCCTACACCAGACCCTCCTCCACCCTGACTTTACCCAGACCCTCCCTCTACCCAGACCCTCCTGACCACCCTACCTCCACCATCCTCCACCTGACTTTACCCAGACCCTCCTCCACCCTGACCCTCCTCCACCCTGACTTTACCCAGACCCTCCTCCACCCTGACTTTACCCAGACCCTCCTCCACCCAGACCCTCCTCCACCATCTGCAGCCAGACTTTAACCCAGACTCCCAGCCTCCCACCCAGACCCTCCTCCACCCTGACTTTACCCAGACCACTCCTCCACCCAGACCCTCTCCTACCAACCCTTGACTTTACCCAGACCCTCCTCCACCCAGACCCTCCTCCACCCTGACTTTACCCAGACCCTCCTCCACCCAGACCCTCCTCCACCCTGACTTTACCCAGACCCTCCTCCACCCAGACCCTCCTCCACCCTGACTTTACCCAGACCCTCCCCCCAGACTGCCTGCAGGGCATGTTCCAGACTCCTCACCAGACCTCCTGTTTACAGCCACGCTCTTTGCCCAGACCCTCACTGGTTATGCAGGCTCAATGACTCTTGACTTCCAGACCTACAGACCTCTCCACGCTGACTTAGCAGAATGTTAGTCCTGCTTCCAGACCTCAGCCCGCCCTCTGCGCTGCGGGCATGTTCAGGCCTCAGGGTTCAGCTTTAGCCGCGCCGCGTGGTTGGAAGTGACTGAAACAGCGTGCTCCGCAGCCCGCCGCGGTGTGGAAGTGACTGAAACGGCCCGCCCGCGGTGTGGAAATGACTGAAGTGGTGAAAGACCTCGGTCTCCACGGAAACGACACTGACATCCTGTCTCGTGTGAGACGCCGTTCTGGGACTTTTCAAATAAACGTTTAGAAAGCCGACCCCGCGCTCCTGCCATTCACACTTCACATGCAAGTGTCTGTGTTCACTGCCGTCTGCACGCGGGGGGGGGGGGGGGGGGGCACGAGGGGGGCGCGAGGGGGGCATTAGTCAGCACACGTGATGTGAAATGTGAGTCGTTCTGGTGAATCATCTGCAGTTTTAATCTGCGCTATCCTCCCTCGTTAGGACCCGTGTGGCAGGACTGTGATGGGTCTCTGTGGACTCAACACACAAACATGACAGCGGTATAAAAGTGATATTGCTCGTAATATAAAAGATTACTTTCCAACTCTGTCTCCCACGGCAAAGGAACGGTAAACATAATGATGAATAAACATTCCGTGTGCATTTGACTTGTATACGTATTTTATTTACAAGGTCAAAACCCATCCTAGTTTATCTATGTAGCTGTATTGCTTATGTTTATTGATTTAGTGTCTTCTTCGTCATAACACTCGTTCAAGCTCTCAGCGACCTGCTGTATTAATTTGGAATTTTGCAATGAATTATGGACAGCGCAGCTCTGGAGTCTGTTTCATATGGATTCATCCTGTTCAGGAGCCAATGAGGTTGCAGGAGCAGCGGAGCATGCTCAGACGTGAGCATGGCGTGGACTTGCTGCTGAGGTGGTGACACACGTGCATCTGAGATTCATATGAGATTCTGCCTGTTTGAGGGTGTCTGTATGGCCGGTGTGATGAAAGAATTCGTTTGGCTGCTTTAATTTGCTAGTGTTTCGATCACCTGATGTTTTCTTTATGATCTGTGTTTCTTAATGGACATAACTGTTAAAGCAATGCTAACTGCTTTTGGTAGGAGTGTTGGAAATACAGAACTTTTGTAAACAATTTAATCTGCATTTAATAGTTAATGTCCACTTGAAAGCACTCATTAATTCATTCATTCTGATGTTTTTATTGTCAGCATTTCCAGTTAACATACAAAATAAGCATGAGAAACGAAGGACCTCATTCAATCAGTGAACGTGTTTTCATACTGCATTGCTAATGAGTGCTAAATTATTTGTTCAGAATGCATTCTGAATGTTTGAGGGAAAACAACATTTTTTCCTGTAATTATAGCTGCTCGCTGTTGAAAACAAGAACATGCTACAAGACTTCTGAAAATTGGCACAGAATGTATTCCCAGTGAAGGTGACATTGAGCACCAGCCCCAGTGTCCGAGGGACGGAGGCGACGCACCACACTATTTTACTAGATGAAAAATCTCTGAATCTCATGTTCATTTGCATGCCGATGTGATGTCATTGTGTTCATTTACATATGCATCCACTCCTCAATCTTCCCATTGCAAACGAAGTGGAACTTGAACATTTGGTCTGATTTAGACCAACTATTTATAGACAAATGCAGTTTAAGCAATGAAGCCATTCTGAAAGCATAGGAGGAGTGAGAGAGCGCTAGCAGCCGCAGCCGCTCCTCCTACCACACTGTGTCCCTCTCATTCTCTCATGGGGAGGGCAGGGGCATTGGGGCAAGCGCTGGCAACCTGGCTGAGGCTACTGTGTCAGACAACTCTCACTCTGTTCTGCGTGGCATCAGTAATCACTAAGCGTATTGAGAATCTCAGAGGTTACAGTGTCTCTGGCAGTCCGGGAGAGCAGCTGGATTTCCCGCTGGTCAGTTTTCAGAAATAAAGCCATTATGGACGCCCACCCAAGGACTCGGACACAATGTCAGAGACGCCCGGGGCTACCCGCCGATCTGATTCTGCTGTACGCGCTTACAGGGATTAGGGTTGTGTGAGAACATGAATACCCCTGTATATGGTAAATAAGTATCATTAGTGACTTTATGTAATTAGGAAAGGGAAGCCAGCCATGCCGGGCTGAAGCCGCATTCTCAGCGCTTACAGCCTCCTGCTGTTTGTGCCGAGCGTCTGCTTGCCTGTCCCTGGTGGGCCGCGTTTCTCTGAGATCTGCTCCTTCCACTTCCCACTTCCTGCGAGGCGCTACTCATTAAAGCGTGGCGGGGCGCGACCCACCGCGTGAGTTTGGGTTCTGATGCATGCTGGGATATCTGCGCGCGCTCGCTGAGCGTTGCGGTGCAGCAGGGCCAGGGGAGGGCGCTGTTTCTAAAACTCTCGTTTGAAATGCATGTTTGCGTGTGTGCATTTCACATTTAATATGGGTTCTCACCTCATTATCGCATGGGTCATAAGATTGCCACCTCTCCCTGCTCCTCCAGCATTCTGATGGGTACTTTTACCGTATTATACATCGATTTATCTGGAATGTGATTTGTAAAAAGGAAACACGCCATTGGAGGGCAATAAAAGTGCTATATTTGGGCTGAGATCACTTAGCATGCACCAGGCGTTGTGTGTGTGTGTTTTGGACTAATTGAAATGACCTCAGCACAGGGGCTTGCTGCTCGATTGTACACCACTGAGCTGTATTGGTACCGAAACTGCTGTTCCTAATCTTGCAGATTAATTTGGGCGGGATTTGGGTTTCTAACGGAACTCATAGGTCGAGCTGTGGCTTTCACACAAGGTTCAGACTGCCTGGGCTTTTGCAGTTGGCACTATTTGTCAAACTGTAGAAATTAAAGACCATTGAGACCATTTCTTCATTTTAGCACTGTTACTCTGATTCAGCTCTGTAACTGAATGTCATGTAATCATTTCATCCCGCTTTTCAATCTCTTTTTGAAGAGAAATTAAATTTTAATATTCTTTTGCACTTCATTTTTGGCCTGGGTGTACCTCCAGTGGATCTGGTGTTTTCCCCAAATGTGTGACCTTGTAACCACGGGCCACATTTATATCTTTCCCTTACTGTGCATAACAGTGTGTTGTTCAGTACTGTACTGTATATAAGCACTGAGACATCGCTGACGTTTCTGGGAAATTCTGAAGGATTATGCTTCATTGTTGCAGTTGAAATGCTGACTAATGCTAATAATTATGGGTGGCTGATAAGCGTGTCGAAAAACGGAGGATTATTGGGCTCTTTAATGTGCTGACGGATAGCGAGTAACAACTGAATTTAGTCCCAGCTGGTGTCTTCCTACATTTGTTGACACATTTATGAGCATATCACTGCAAGCAGGAGCGTGGTCGTAAGTAATATGATCTTGTTTTTGTTGTGGATAGCTATTGTATTGATTTATGTGATTCATTTTCCATAATTGTGGTTCCTGTGAATCAGCTTCAGCAGTGCAGCATCAGTGCTAATGTCAGGGCGTGATATTGTATGGCTGTGTAATATCAGGGTGTGATATTGTATGGATGTGATATTGTATGGCTGTAATATCAGGGTGTGATACTGTGGGTACTACAGGTAGGAGACTACAGATAGAACAGAACATAGGCTGTAAATTAAACGTCCTTATTGTGAGCAAAAATACCAATACTGACACTAAAGCGCTTTATTCAGGATGATGAATGCCCCATCTTATCGTTCTCGGTACTACGCTGGCGTAACTGTTAACTGGGTGAAACACTTTCTGTAGTCGTGCTTCTGATTTAATGTTCTCTGGGTGTTGCTGCAGGGTAAAATGTTAATCTGTTTGGATCTGCATTAAAATTCAGAGTTCCGGCTCACTTAAGTCATTATGGGCAGGGCTTTGAGAAAGGGCTGGTGGGCAATGCTGCTGCTGTTTTGCCCAGTTCCCAGAATGCACAGGGACATCGCATGCAGGATGGGTAATGAACATCCGGCTATTAGCACGGAGGTCCCATCCCTTCTGAAGCTCCTGGGTGACTGCTCAGCTGGGGCTGATTTGGACTTGGATATGAGTCTAGGTGTTACAGTGCAGAAGGGGAAAAATCTCAGCCACCACTGATAAATGGGATTTGAAGATGGCATTACAGTACCAGGGCATTTGTCTGCATTAACTGTTCTATAATTTTTTGTCTTTTAGTTCAAACCCTTTTTAATCTCTGTGTGCAGTTGCTTAGCTTTGCAAATAAATGTAATGTAATAAGCCTGCGGGCAAATGCGTGTGTGATTGAGTTTTCATAACCAAATCATGAAAAAGATCGTTACAAAGGGAAGATCAATGCTGCTATAAATTACTTGAATTTTTGAGGTGTCAGCATAGGTTTGCGTTGTGTGATTAGATGGCACAGACCACTGGAAAACGTCCACACACAGACTTAATTGCGGCCTGGCGATTTTTCCTTGGAGAAATATAAAAGAGCAGCATATAAGATTTATGATGCGCTGATCCTGAACATTTCATATCAGTCTGCGATGTGATAAAATGGCATATTAATGTTTTGGATGGGAACAATGGGCCAAGCCACATTTAGGCCTGTTTTATAATACCTTCTGGCATCATCCCGATTCTGCATCCCTGCAGTAGAGTTTAGTTCTTATTTTATTTGCCCCAGCAGAATAATAAAGTGGCAGGTCTGTAGTATTTTATAGTCGTTAGTAATTGTTCTCCTCAGGGTAATTTATATTACCGCAAATAGTTATTTATCCTCAATAATATGTTTATGCCGTGTATTTCAAAAGAGCTCTCTCTTGTTCTTGGCTATTAAAGTAAATGAGGATGGGTTTCAGATATGGATGCGTGTTCTTTATCAAATATGGATGTCTGCTTTTTAAACAGTGCAGTGTGTCAGTGCATTCCAGTGAAGTTGTCATTCAAGTGCTCTGTGTGAGCAGAATCCTTAGCTTCCAGGTGCTATCAGTGTTTGGGGGTGCTATCAGGGTTTTGGGGGTTCTGTCAGTGTTTGGGGTGCTGTCAGGGTTTGGGATGCTGTCAGGGTTTGGGGGTTCTGTTAGGGTTTGGAGGTGCTCTCAGTGTTTGGGGTGCTGTGAGGGTTTGGGATGCTGTGAGGATTTTTGGGTGCTGTCAGGGTTTGGGGTGCTCAGGGTTTTTGGGTGCTGTCAGGGTTTTGGGGTGCTGTTAGTATTCGGGGGTGCTGTGAGGATTTGGGGGTTCTGTCAGTGTTCGAGGGTGCTGTTAGTATTTGGGCGTGCTGTGCTGGGACTGGGCCCATGGTGTGCAGGGAGCTGAGGGGAGGCGCTGGGCTGTGTCTTGCCCTTGCGGTTTTAAATACTAGCTGTTTCAGCGAATAGTTAAAAGATGCGCTGGGCCAACAGGAAGACTTGATGAAACTTGTCCTCCCTTCTGACCTGTGTAGTGCATCACATGGTTCACTCCAATGAGCAATCATCCAGACTGTATGAAAGGTGTGCTGAAGTTTGACATGCGGGTCTTGATCAGATTAGGTTTTGCATGCATTTGGGTTTGCGGTCTGGCTTTGCATGATTGTCCCTGGGGTTGCCCTTGTGCCCTTGTGCCCTTGAACAAGGTGCTGAGCCCAAATGGCTCTGGTGAGAGTGGACTGCACTGCAGAAAGAGCGCAGCTTCATCTTGAGCCGTTTAGCAACACTGCACTTTTATTTATACTGCCATGTTCTGTCCCAATTTTAATCTACTGATACATGTCTGGGAGTGAACCAGAGACAATTAAAATAATTACCCAAACCATGGTCTGTAAGGTGGCATGTCTGGGAGGCATGTCTGGGAGGTACCACACCCTGCCAGGTGGTGCTTGGTGTTTTGAGGAGCCTGCTTCTGAAGCCTAAAACCGGTCTCAGAATTCATCAGTCCTGTACTCCAACTCTGACCTCAAACCCGACACATCAGTTCCCCTTAAGATGAGAAACTGACCCGGCAAAAAATGAATTTGCCCAGCCAATCTTCCTGCTGCAGGGTCATGTGACCCTCCTCTCTGTGGCCTAATAGACAGGACCGCGGTGGGTATCCAGCCTGCTGTGGCGGAGAGGATCCAGTGGGCCTGTTTGGCTCAGATGGGGCCTGATCTCAGTCAGTGATATCGCAGGAACGCCTCGCTCTGTCTGTGGATGAGGCATCGCAGGGACAGAGCGTAAACTTGCTGCGATGTGCTCGCTGCTGCCGTATGCAGCCTGTCTGTCAGCATCGTTGGAAGCCTCTGTTTGCGCCGTTAGAAGCCTCTGTCAGCGTCGTTGGAAGCCTCTGTTTGCGTTGTCGCGAGCGCACAGCGCCGTTTTGGTGCTGTTTATTTCGGTGTGTTTCCTCGCCGTGTCCATACATTATTAAACGCAGCTCCGGACCCTCCATCCCTCGACTAGCAGCTGGCTGCTGGAGCAGGTTTGTCCCCGCAGGATGCTAGTCGAGAGAGAATAGGAAGACAAATGCTCTTTTTGGCCTTGGTGGGTTTCTATTTATTATTCATCTTAGCTCAGAATTGGACAGATGTCTACCGCAGCAGTGTGGAAAAAAATAAAGAACCGTGACCACAGAAAATTCAAAGTAAACAATGGTTTTGACTAAGGGCGTATTCGTTTCTGTAGAATAAAAGTTTTTGTTTTCAACCACCGTTCATCAAATCTAGAGTCAGAAAATGGAACACTTTTCTATACACTGTCACCAAAAGTAGTGTGGAGATGTTACAGCTGGCAACAGAACGTTTTTATCTGAACATGAACATCAAGTGCGGGCATGATCTATGAGGCACTATAACAGTAACTCTATTCATTTATTTTGCTTGACACTGTCAGTTGTGTGTTGGATGAGGGAGCTCGCTTAAAGGCAAAACAGAGTTCTTTTCCGTGAAATCAACAAAATCATTTCAGAATACACTGCGAATCACTCTGCAGTCTGTATTTCCCTTTGTGCTCAGACTCAGCACACATGACCACAGCTCAGTGCTGAATGGTGAGGAGGAAAGTGGGTCTTCATGAGCGAGGAGAGTGAACAGCGCTCTTACAAACTCCTGTAAACATTGGTACATTAGCGATGGCAGGTGTGAGACACTCGGCAGGGGGGAGATTTCTCTCTACTGTTAGAGAAGAGAAAGAGTCCCCTCTGCTGCACTACCTCCACATGTGGCACGGACATTTCTCATCAGAAGTGGACCTACTCTTGAATGAATGTCACGAGTTTGGGAGCCCTTCTCCTGTGAAGTAAAAGCATCCGCTTCACAGTCTTTAGCTGAATTGATGTCCGCGTCCATTCAGCTGTGAAGCGCTCACGTTCTCCGATTCCAGCGAGCAAATGGAGCTTTTGTCCCCTTCCCTGCCGCAGGTATAATGATGCGTGTCATAGGTGCATTTCCTGTGGAGGAGGCCGTTAGTGATTCCACCGCTCTCTGGCGGGATTGTGTCGCGCGCAGGTCTCGAGCGGGCTTCAGCTGGAAATATGCTTTCCTCGAGTGAATCCGCTCCGTTCAGACTGGAATCGCGACGTTTCAGGCTGGAATCCCGTTTCGAGATGCCGTTTCAGCTGGAATCCGCTCCGTTTCAGACTGGAATCCGCTCTGTTTCAGACTGGAATCCCAGCTTTCCGTTATAGAGCCAAAGCGCGGTTTACGAGCCGGTCTCCCCGACAGCACAAAGTAATACGCCTGGCAGAATAGTTGAGGGTTTTTTTTTTCCCTGTATCAAAATTTGACACCAGGTAATGATACCAGGTAAAGTCCTACTAAATATTTAATGTATGGGGAGTGCGCTGACGTGTTATTTTGATTGCAAACGGAATTTAATTAGCATGCAGTTGAAAGCTGGGAAGGGTTGCTGAGCAACCAGCTGGTAGTGAGTGACGGTGCTCCCCTGCTGAGTTGGAGCAGTCATTCTATAAGGCATCTTCTCACATCGCCATGGCAGTGAAACGGCAGGGATGGCGAAACTCCAGATCTTCTCCTGCTAATCGATGAGTCGTAAATGTCTTCCTTTTAATAAAGGGGGGAATGAATGAAGTCCGATAGAGAGAACTGGGAGTGACTACAGAGAGTGCACAGTGTCAGCCACACAATCCCAGCATGCACCACTCCAGCCTTCTCACTGATGGCAATGCAACTTTAGCAATACAATGCTGAGAACTCGTTCTGGATTGTGATTGGTCAAAGTGCACTGTGTGTGTTGTTGTACAAGCATGGTTGGAAAATTGATTCTGAAAACAGTACATTGAAAGTTTTAAGGCTGAATTTTATTCTTAATGTTAGCATCCCTAATTTAACAGCTGCTATATAAACATATTTATGTCAATAGAAACAATATTGCAAATTGTATTTTTAAAAATGTATTCCTAACATGAACATGGTCCAAATGCACCAGTTTTTATGGATTTTCAACATTTATTGCTTTGAATCATGACTAACATTACTGCTGCTTGATTGTTAAATATACTACTGTCATAATGTTGCTATGCAGAAAAAATGTCCAGTGTTAATTCAGCTCACAGAGTTTATATGAGTCCACTCTGGCCATTGTGAACTCATGGATAAAGAGTTTGATTGGTCACTGAGCATTTGAGTGCATATTAAATGAAATGGAGTTATAAAGGAAAGGTCAGGTGTCACAGCGTGATGTCTGTGTCTGTATGGACCGAGCGATGGCAGGGCCTTTCTGTGGCCTTTCTGTGTGGGTTGGGTGAGATGCGTCTCTATAGTGCTGCACTGTGCTGCAGGGTTAATCTCACTGCAGCAGCAGGCAGGCATGTGCAGCGAGCTGCTGCTATTGGCTACGGAACAGGCTGCAGGCCAGGCCCTCTTCACTGGGGCCTGTGCTGAGGGCTGTGCAGTGCAGCCTTCCCTGCGTGGATTGTGCGCTCAACCAGAGACGGGACAAATGGTTAGAAACATGTTCTGCAGCGAAGCCCCGGGTCTGTCGTGTGACGCATTTGCTCCTGGAGTCAACGCATGCATTTGATTGGTTGCCAAGTAGCCTTGATAGCCAATGATGTCCTGATGTGCGGGAGAGGGGATTGCAGGTTTGAGTCCCAGCGTGAGATGAGTTTCTCTTGGGTCTCAGCATTCAGGTCAATAAAGCCCATAAGCCGCAGGGGTCCAAAGACTCAATTTAAAGGGCGATCAGGGGTCCAATCAGAAGAGGGGAAATGAGATGGTGGACTCCAAACAGGAAGTTCCCTCCGGGGAGGCCAGCTTGCACTGTGGAGTAGCAACAATTCTTTAGCAGTTCCACTAGCTGTGCTGTCTTTAAATCAACACTTTTTAATCATTATTTCACTTCAATATTCTGTTTCTATGTTATTTTTATATTAGCATATTTTCTGTCTCTCAGATATGCAGACAGGAGTATATAATATAGTAAAGTTTTTATCCTGTACTGAATGATAAATCAAGTAAAATAAGGAAAAATAAAAATCCAGATGTGGAACCTTGGCTGTTGGCATTAAACACAGAACTGACAGCTGTGGCAGTGTGATTTTGGCTGGGAGAGGAAACTCTTCCACGCTGTTTTTTGGGTAATTGGTTTTCATCTGATAACCGGGAAGGGATGAAATTAGTGCATGTGTCAAAACTGATGAAACGGAGAATGATTTATGATGTGGATAGGTAAACAAAAAGATTAAGACCTTTGTGTATTCCAACATTAATTTATTTAGTCGAACATTTGTGCTTTTCCTGCATGTTGTTACCCATCCATCATTTATTTACTTGTTTAGGGAAATGCACGTTCGCTTTTGGGCAGATTTGGCCACATCTGTTACTAGATTTAGGATGTTTACAGATCATTCAGTACCGTAGGGACGAGCCATCGGGATGGCAACACTTATCTTCGGTGTCTAAGAGCCAATTTCATCTCGTTAAAGGGCAACACTTAATGACTTAACATTAATAATTTATTACTTCAGAGGGAATGATAAATGTCAGCAATTTCATTTTTTAAACTATACGACTGGTCGGAGGACACAAAACATTTCACTAATAAACGAGAAGCTTGGGTACGGAATATGCAGTATGAACATCAGGCCAAATGAATATCGTTGTTGACATTGCATTAGTGGATGCATGGAGCACGTTAAATGTGAATGAAACTGTGACTTTTTTCTGATAGCGTGGATATGAAGCTGTATTATCTGTGCCATGGCCCATATGTGGCTTTATTCAGGTAAAACTCTAAGACTCATGTTTTGGTTTCTCAGATAGATACTGTAAATTACACTTGGATGACGGTTTTGTGTGATAAAACCGTTATTTACTCAAGAATATCGAGTAGCGAAAGCTGCTTTGTAGAGATAAAAAAAAGCACCCAGGATGGTCCTATCATAAAATTAATCCCTTAGGAAAGTTTTTGGTTGGATTTGCAAAGAATTTACACATACACACACACACACTACACTCACAGGCATTCACAAAATATATATATTTGTGTGTGTGTGTGTGTGTAAATGCTTGTAGGTGCTGTAATATTAAACAAAATCTTTCAAACACATACCGACTCTTCGGGGAAAAAAAGCTGCAGGCTGTACTGTAAAATAAAGTTAAAAGTTATTTCTTTGAAAATAACTTTTTTATTGGAGTTACTGAAGTTATTTCAACCCTTGTTGAACTGTTGTTGAAGTTTTCTGGTTATGCTGAATTAAATATATAATAACATAAGCTATTATATGTGTTATATAATAATATAAGGTATTATGCTGAAATACTCTGCTCCTATCTGTAGGATGTTGAGCCTCGTGTTGTTGATTTCTGAGGCTGTGATGCTGCTGATTCGCTGTTGTGTTGATTTCCCCGGCTGTGATGTTGCTAAACAATTTATGCTGTCCAATAAAATATGTGAAGATGGGGCCGTCTGGGTAGTGTAGAGGTAAAAACACTCGCCTACCACTGCAGAGACCCCGGGTTCAATCCCCGGCAGCGGTACTTCTGGCTGTCAGGTGAAAAGAAGCGGCTGGTGACTCCACATGTATCGGAGACTGGCGTGTGGTATTCTACACCCTCCCCAGACCGACAGGATAGAGCATTGACCAGGACTGTGATACACACAGGGAATTGGTATAACGATTGGTATAAAGACTAAATTGGGGAGAAAATGGGAGAAAAATGGCAACAAAAAAAAAAGTGAAGATTAAGAAAAAGACATAAAGCGCCTTAAGCAAACTTTACTACTTACAAATTGCCCTGACCTAAAAACTGTGATTGGACTATACTGTTGACACAGGTTAATATGATGCAGTCTTTGAAATCAATATTCTCCGTAAGGGTATTTTCCTGGCACTGTGTGTGGAATGCATTATAAATATTGCAGTATTAATACACGTGAACAGATATCAGATCTGTTATTGTACTGGGTATCATTGGACTATCATTTCAGAGTCATTTTATTAGCTGTCTGGCTGTTATATTAATGCAGGCAGACAGTAGTAACGTGAAAGAGAAGAAAAATGCTTCTTTAATTACGGAATATGAACCTGGCCTCTGTGGTTCCTTACGCATGTGTCTGGCGAATTATGGTGTTTAAACTTGTGCTGCCTGTGACCTTCAAGTGCAGCCTTATTTCCATTTCGTTATGAAATTGTGTAACCTTTATAACGTTACAGACCATATAGAACAAATCCCCACATCGGGTTCACATAAACAAACAATCTCAAGAAGAACAAATTTGGTAGCAATGTATTTTTTTAAGATTGCTTTTACTTTAACGGCTGATTTGACAGTTTGATTTCTGAGCAACCCTGGGTATATAGGAAATCGGTATTTATGATTAATGCGAAGCGATTGCTTGTCCTTTTGAATTTCCTGTTGGCTCAAAATTTGTGGCCTAGTTTCGGACTGCACTAACACTCACAGATTAAGAGGAAAAGCAGCCATGTTGTTTCAGACACGGGTGTGGATTCAGTGCACTGTAAACAGACTCTTAACCTCCCATTAACAGACTGGTGAGTGCAGCGGTCTCCTGCATGACCTCACTAAAGCCTGTTTGTGTGGGACTTTTTATCTGATCCCCAGTCCTAATTCCCACCCAATTCCCACCCCATTCCCACTCCAATCCAAAACCCAATTCCCACCCCATTCCCACTCCAATCCAAAACCCAATTCCCACCCCATTCCCACTCCAATCCAAAACCCAATTCCCACCCCATTCCCACTCCAATCCAAAACCCAATTCCCACCCCATTCCCACTCTAATCCAAAACCCAATTCCCTTTCCAATCAGTCCTTCATGGGGATGGTCATCACTGAACATGAAGCAGGCTTGCCATTGCTAATGATAAACAAATGTGAGGATTAATTAATTTGGGGCACCAGAGAGTTTTTCAGTCTTGGGCCTGGAGCCCAGCTAAACTGACTTACTGTAACTTGGTCTTGATGAGCTGTAAATTGAATACTGTTTTAGAATTCACATCTCTCAGTACTTTTCAGGCCGATGTCCGTATGAAATAAATATGTTTTTTTTGTTTGAGGTACTCAAAGATTAAAAAGTAAATTCCATTCTAGCAAAGACTCATTACAATTTGTCCATGAAACAAATGTATAGGACAACCGTCTCAGTTCATTGAGTGTGATTAGTCTTTTTAGATGCTTTCACAATTATTTTTAATGATCTTGAATTCATTGTTAGAGATTAATGTAAATCTCCATAGACAGACCCAACTAATGCATTTCTCTTGTTCAGGACTCATTCTGCATGCCTGCTCAGGTGTGAAATCTTTATTCTGTGATCGCTTTGTGGCTCCGGCCTGTTTAGAGTGTGGAACAGTGAATGCTCTGTTCCTAGGGCCAGCTTTGGGTGCCCGTGTTGTAGCTGATAAGAGCCTGTTAACTCCTCTCTCACAGCTCAGCTGCGTGCATTAGCCTGGGTTAACTCACCTCAGGGGAAACTGATTGCTCAAGTTTGCACCTTTATTGTGAGATGCCTTGTTTGGCGCTGAGGAAAGAAACTCAGAGTGGTTGACGGGCCACTGCTAATTTAGCCCTGAGGAATCATGGTTAAATACTTACTCGGTGCAGTTATCTGAATGCTGGTTCTATGGTCATATTAAATACATATGATGTGGCTTTAGAGGCTTGCAGGCGCTTTATTGACCACCAGGGGGCACTGGTGAGCAATGAGAAACAGTCATCCTGGACGACTGGAATCCTACCCTCCCTGGGCAAGGCTTGGAACCAATACTGTCTCCCTGTGGGGATTACGCCTGCATGCACCGGCACGGTCTGGATTCGATACCTGACTGGGGCTCATCCATGCGCTGGAACAGTTACAGAAGTTCCGAATCCCCCCCCCCCCCCCCAATCTTGAAGCGTTCGGATCTCTGAGGTTTTACTGTCAAAACCAGCGTGATGATGGAGGCTTGTGCTGGGGCCAGACTTTCAGACAGGGCAGCTGTACCGGCGTGGTTTTATGAAAACGCTCTTTTGATCACTCTTAGAAGCCTCCTTTGTTCCTCTCGTTATTATCCACGGCGTTGTGTGGAAATGCCCCTGAAGGGCCTCCCATTTCAGAAGACAAAGGGCCCCCCCGCATTAAAAATGCACAAAGGTGTTTTTCTCACCGAGGTGGCAGTTATGCAGAGTAACAATCAAACGATGCATTGTGGGAAAATAATCGGGCTGCGGTGATGCATTATGTATGGCATTGCCTGCTTCTGTACGCCCGTCTATTGTGTAATAACTAAAGAGAGAAAGGCAGCGGGGTCAGCTGGATCTTTTTAACACGGTGTCAGTCGGGGGGTGTGATTGGTGGTGCTGGTGGATCTTAGGGCCGCAGTGTCTTGTGGGTGGGCTGCCAGTCTGGTGCCAGTGTTGCGTGGTGACACACACTGGGTGACATGTGATGAGATAAATGTGCTCAGACACTAATAATGATACCAGTGTCTGTGTTTCCTGGCTGCGCTGGGTAGTCCCTGTATGATGTTTTTCTTGCAGTACTGTACCTGTGCAGTGGGTACTCTTTGATGCTGTACCTGTGCTGTCTACGTTTGCCTGTTTGTACTTTTGTCTCTTGACTTATTTCCCCTCCCCTGTCTTAACTGGGTCTGGCTTTTAATCTTAAGTGCGATTTACTTTTAAATTGAAGGTTGTGGTCATAAAGGTGTTAATATTTCATAGAAAACGGTTTAATTTGTGGAGTTTTAATACAGAGCAGGGTAGAAAGCTTGAAGGCATTTAGGGAAACTGAGCGGGGAATGGGAGCTCGCTTGGAAACGTTCTCTTGCCAGAAACCTACTTAACTTACTTGTTTGCACATGGGAGTTCAAATGCTTGATTTTGCATGTTGTTCATGACTAATCGCTTAGGCAGTGGTTCCATTTTCCACTTTTTAATTGCAGTTTTTCAACGCCCAGACGATGTTGCATATTTCTTTGAAAGCTATTTTTGGCTCTCTCTCCAGCTGCGTTTTGGCATCTCCCAACATCTCTCCGGACGCAGTATGCTTTGAAAACTTCTGTTTGCCTCTATTGCGATCTTGATTTAAGAGCGTTTCCTTGATTTGAAAAATGAAAGGCAGGTCAGCGGCAGTATGGAAGCTCACAAGCTGAAGCTTTGTGCCATCGTGCCCACCATGTGCCCAGGCCACTGTGTTGTGCCATCGTGCCCACCGTGTGCCCAGGCTGCTGTGTTGTGCCATCATGCCCACTGTGTGCCCAGGCTGCTGTGTTGTGCCATCATGCCCACTGTGTGCCCAGGCTGCTGTGTTGTGCCATCATGCCCACTGTGTGCCCAGGCTGCTGTGTTGTGCCATCGTGCCCACTGTGTGCCCAGGCTGCTGTGTTGTGCCATCGTGCCCATCGTGTGCCCAGGCTGCTGTGTTGTGCCCACCGTGTGCCCAGGCTGCTGTGTTGTGCCCACTGTGTGCCCAGGCTGCTGTATTGTGCCATCATGCCCACCGTGTGCCCAGGCCGCAGTCCTGAGTGGTTCTCACGGAACAGTCTTCGTTCGTCTGTACAGCCTCTGCTTCACACTTCCCCCAGACTGCCCCTGGCCTTTCTCCACTTCCTGTCATGGCTACATTTGCCTTTGATCTCATGGACAGTGCATATTTGACTGCTGGATGTTGGAGCTCAGAGTCTTGGCAACAGTACATTGAATTATAAGGAGAGCTGAGGACCTGCTTCTCCACTGAAAAGCTTGTGTCCTTGGGTAGGAGCACCTGCTGACATCTGAAGCATAATGACAGCACCTGCTGGTTGTAGGAGGAGTCCTGAGATCCACTATTAAAAGTTCTGGTAAATCACGCACTTGGCATTGATATACACACCAGTCACATTTAGCACTCCACTTTTTACAGACATTTTTATGATGTTCATTAGTCGACGTGTGTGTTTCGACATGTATTATGGGTACAATACCTTAATATCCATGACTAATGCAGTGCATACAACTGTAATGCCATATTGGTTTTGTCTTTGTTGCGTAGCTCAGAAATCCAGGGACTTATTGGCCAGTTGGTGTGCGTCTGTATGATTAGAGTATTTCTATAGTCACAAAAGGCCTCCCATGCCTCTGAGTGAGGTTAGTGAATAGTGTAGCCCACAGGTGTCAAACTCCAGCCCCGCAGGCGGCAAACTCCAGTCCAGGAGGGCCAAATTGCCTGCTGGTTTCCGTGGAGTTCTCCACACCCATGGTTCGTTCAAGTCATTGATTGGCTGAAGAATCCACACATCTTGTTCTCAAGGCCTTAATTGGCAGCTGATTGAGAGGAAGCCACTAAATCTGCAGACACTGCGGGCCCCTGGGGATTCGGTTGGACACCCCTGACGTAGACTGTCCCAGCTTTGAGCCAGTCAGTATGCATGGAGAAGTTGTGGAAACAGTTTTAACTAAGACTAAATCCTGGAACGGTTTTTGAATAGCATGCTTACGTTTGACTATGCCACCTGTTACGTTTACAAAAACTTCTAGACAGTGACTCTTTCTGGAACTGACGGTGCTTTGAGTTTTGGAATGACAATAACAGCAGCTTACAGCCTCACTGCCTCACTTATTGAGGGTGTCCTAATTTTATATACTGCATTCTGACATCGGAACCTCTCTTATAGACAGTGGCTCAGGTTGTACACCAGGCCTGTAAGGTAGCTGGCTCTAAAGCTAGCCAGTGTATACACACGTGCGGTTTGCAGGGAAGCCATTAAAAGGGTTTATGGCTGGACTGCAGACACCTGCGATATTTCTCATTCTCGAGGCTAGCCTGGAAAAGCTGGATAAAGAGCAAATAATTCCATTCTCAATGAACAAGCTGGAACACGAACAGTGCTTTGTGCTCACAGTTGTGTTTTTGTATTGTTTGTTGATCTATGGATAGCGTCTGTATACTTAATGTTCTATTTAATGTTTGATAACTGCTGTGTACTCAATGTTGTGTTCATGTATTTTTCATTAATCTATGGACATCTGCTTCATACTCAATTGTGCGTTAATGTATTGTTTAATCATGCATTATTGATTGATAATCTGTGTTTTTATATTTGTAACCAAGAGCTGAAGGAACATTTCCATTTCATGTTTGATGGACATTGATAATTGATAATTTCTGTAATATTCCAATCATAAGAAATGTCACACAGATCATGATCAAAAACTATGCATTGTACCCCGAGATGCATAGTAGTGACTCTAACCGGACTTCAGGCTTGGCTTGGGTTCCGAGTGTGTTGTTGTTTTATACTCGTGCACTGTGCTCAGTGTAAATGTTTTATTTAGGGCTCAGAAAAATGTTTCTCTTGAAGTGTAATCATTCAGTAACTCTATTTAATCACAGCTGACAACACCAGAACCTGTTGCCTTACATTAGTCACTGCAGCATGTGTACTGACTGTTGTTGTTTAGTTTTTTTACACATGGGCTTAATACAGCTCAGCTCATCAGTCACCCAGGACAGTAGCCGTGGGGAAATTGACGGGCAGCTAATAGCCAATTAGCTGGGACAGATCGGTGTGCTTTGGCATGAGCGAGCGCCTGCCATTTTCTTAGACAAACAGTTCAACTGAAACCAGTTAAACTCAGCGCAGGCAGAACGAATAGCGCTTATAAAATATGAAGAAAGTGTAGGCGCCTGGGGGGGGGGGTATTTTACTTGGGATCGTTCATGAGGAACTACCTAGAATATTAATATTTAACAGGACAGTCATCATCTTCCCCAATGGCCGTCTCAGCTGCTCTCAGTATCCCATTAGCCAGAAACTAGCTAGCTGTGTCGGCCGGGCGGAGAGACTAATAACCCATTTAATGACATTGATTATTTATTAACTATACTGGATTTATAAACTATACTGGATTTATAAACTATACTGGATTTATAAACCATACTGGATTTATAAACTATGCTGGATTTATTAACTATGCTGGATGTATAAACTATACTGGATTTATAAACTATACTGGGTTTATTAACTATGCTGGATTTATAAAATATACTGGATTTATAAAATATACTGGATTTATAAACTATACTGGATTTATAAACTATACTGGATGCATAAACTATACTGAATTGGGATGTGTTGGTGTCAAATTGGATTTATAGCATGGTAAATGATCAAAATCATGTGCTTGGGGAGCTAGCCAACTTTCTGAAAACAGCTGTTGTTATCTGAAATTACTGCCAGATGTATTTCATAAATGAATGCCGTGTGATTCCTTAAATATCTTCTAAAACAGCATGGACACCATGCTTGCAGTTATTTAACTTGTTGGTCAGAAGAGCATCCATGACCCACTAATTTCCTCTCTCTCTCTCCCCCCCCCCCCCCCCTGCCCCCCCCCCCGCAGGTTGTGCTGGTGTTTGCCCTCAGCATAGGAGCTCTTGGGATTTACTTCATAGACTCCTCAGAGTAAGTTAAGCTCTGTCTCATAAAAACAAATCCTGAACATTTCACTCACATTAAATTTTTCCACGAGGCCATGCACAGATACTCTGTTTTCATGTTGCTGTTCTCAATAACGTGGTGTGCAGTATTAGCTGTATTTACAAATCGCATCATTCCTAACCACTTTCGTTATGACATTTACTGTGTATTTTTAAGGTGAGTGATTTATAAGTCTTGGATATGTTTGGTGTGTAAATTGCCCTTGAGTGGATAGATGGAAGACATTCTAGCTCTATAAATATCCTTCATATTACTGTAGCACTTTCAGGCTGTGTGTAATGAGAGATGGCTGCTTTATGCAGAATTCATAAGCCATAGACTCTAAAGTAATACACTGATTGCGTATCGCTCAAATGCATCTCCGTGAAAGAGGGGGTAAGGGTAAAGTAGAATTCTCCCCCCCCATGTTCTATTCCATCTCTTCCTCTCATCTCCGCTGCATATATGCATTTTTCTTTTTCCATCGCTGGGAAAAAGAACAACAGTTTCCGTGGCAACCTCCGGCAGCTCATCTTTGAACTTGCCCACCTGCCGTTGTGTAATTTTTGGAGAGAGGTGTTCGGTCTTCCCAGACGTACTTTCGGCATTCCATCCGCTGCAGTTTCACTTTGTGAGCGGATGTGAATAACACGAGCTCGGCATTCTTCTGCACCACTTGGCTCTCGCTGTTACCGCAGGTGATATAAACACCCTATTTTAACACTGATAATGTCGCCGAAAACAAGCAACTGGAACAAACACTGGAAAGAGGACGTTGCATAACACTGAACCTTTGGTAGCGTTTCGCTTCGAGTTCGTTCTCTGGAGCGTGTGTTATAGCTGCAGTTCAGAAGCGGACTGTGTAATTTACATTATAAGTGAGGATTCGCCTCACCTGCTGCTTCCTGCTGGGTCTGCCGTTACACATTTAGCAGATGCTCTTATCCACACTGACTCACACAGCTTACATTCTTACACTCAGTCCATTTATAGAGGATGTTCACTGAAGCAGTTCAGGCCAGGCAGCTGTGTGCTGTACCTGTGAGTTACACCTGCAGCCACTGACTTCGCCCATTTCCCTAACCACTGTACCACACTAATGCCCAGTCTGGTGCCTGCCCTTTCCTGGGTCTGATAGTCAATACCTGTCATTTAACACCTGCTGTCTGACGGTCTGTCGGAAGAAGGATCAGTTCCTGCTCCTGATTCTGAGTACTTTGGAGAAAGAGAGGGTAATGACGCACACACACACACACACACACACACAGACACACAGACTCTCACACACACACACACACACACACACACACACACACACACTGAGTTTACTCGGATGGCGCTAGCCGCAGCTGTGCAGGGCCTAACCGGGGGGTTTAAAAGGCTTTACTCCACAGGGTCATGGGGGTTTTACCATTGAAATAAATCAGATTCTTTCCCTGATCGTCCATTTTAAGAGTATGGCCTACATCCAAAGAGCAGCAGGTTGAGGTTATGATAATGATATACTGAGTGAAGTGTGGTAGACCCTATAATGTCCCTTTAACTGGCCAAAGTAAATATGGTGCATTAAAGCAGCTGTGATTTATGAACTGACAGGTTGTTCTCTAAACCCAGTGCTTTCAATTATCTGGCATTCTTAACATACTGCTGTATTTAAAGACCAGGAAAACCATTTCTCAAGCTTGTATTAGGATTTATTAATTTCTAGGGGCTCAAGTACATGAGCAGTTTCACCCCAGTATTCATAACATTCCACTTAAGAGACCACAGGCTTTAAAAACTGTAAGGCTACTATTTTGACAGGCACTGTTTGTATACAGTACCTGAACTAAAAGCAGACAAACCCCAAAGCTAACACAATCCTCAGCACAATTCTGCTTTTCATTACTGCTTTATGTTACTGGACAACTGAAACAAATGGCTGACTGTAAAATAGTCTGTTTTGTTGCATTAGCTTAGCTTGACGCTAAAGGTGTGTTGCACGCTGGGCATTCCCTTGGTGAGGAGCGAAACAGGAAGTCGGACTCTGAGTTATATCCAAACCCCACCTGTTACCGCTGAGCCTGTTGCGCAGACTTTCCACCCTGGCTTAAGAGTCCGATCCAGGGCCTCATGGAAACACGCGGTGATGTGCCCGATGACAGGAGCCATCCAGCGTGCAATGTGTGGAACAGCGTGAGGCTAGCTGCTCATTCAGACCAACTGTTTCCTAACCGCCGTGGGAAAAGTCCTACTAAAAAACTTTAGAAGTTCAAATGAATTAATAAAACCTAAATTAAAAAATTCCATTCAGAAAAGCCAGAATAAATGTAATTAAATTGTACATTGCTTAATTAAATCCCCAAAAGAAGCTTTTGGTCTACTGTTGAGATGTCACATCAGTGTCAGTACTGTGCATCCTGGCCTTTGAGAGTGTGCTGCCTTCAGGTTGTGTTCATTCTGAAAGTGCGTCGCAGAAGAAGAAAAGGCTGAGAAACGCTGGTCCTTCCTGTGAGAAACCTGAATCCGAGAGTACCTGATCGCTAACTTTGACCTCAGCGTGTCAGTGGCCAGGCTTACTGTTCACAGTGTGTCAGTGGCCAGGCTTACTGTTCACAGCGTGTCAGTGGCCAGGTTTACTGTTCACAGTGTGTCAGTGGCCAGGCTTACTGTTCACAGCGTGTCAGTGGCCAGGCTTACTGTTCACAGCGTGTCAGTGGCCAGGTTTACTGTTCACAGTGTGTCAGTGGCCAGGCTTACTGTTCACAGCGTGTCAGTGGCCAGGTTTACTGTTCACAGCGTGTCAGTGGCCAGGTTTACTGTTCACAGCGTGTCAGTGGCCAGGTTACTGTTCACAGTGTGTCAGTGGCCAGGCTTACTGTTCACAGCGTGTCAGTGGCCAGGTTACTGTTCACAGCGTGTCAGTGGCCAGGCTTACTGTTCACAGCGTGTCAGTGGCCAGGCTTACTGTTCACAGCGTGTCAGTGGCCAGGCTTACTGTTCACAGCGTGTCAGTGGCCAGGCTTACTGTTCACAGCGTGTCAGTGGCCAGGCTTACTGTTCACAGCGTGTCAGTGGCCAGGTTTACTGTTCACAGCGTGTCAGTGGCCAGGCTTACTGTTCACAGCGTGTCAGTGGCCAGGCTTACTGTTCACAGCGTGTCAGTGGCCAGGTTTACTGTTCACAGCGCGTCAGTGGCCAGGTTAGGGTATAATTTGTTAAGCGGAGTGTTGGAAAACCTCACTCGATAAATCTATTTGGCCACTCGGCAGGACGCAGTAAACAGCGTTTCTGGGGGACGATGAGAGAGTCAGTATCAGGGCCGTGTGCATTGATTACCTTCCCTGCAGTCTGGACACCAAACAATCTGCAGCAAAGTGTCCTGCACGTCATTACTTAAGTGCAAAGCTGTGTTTCAGCTGTCACTGAATGAGACTTATTGTGAATAAAGAACAGTTCATGTGCTCCAGCAGAGTTGGTCTAAAGTCAGGCCTCCTGTAGTCACATGATCACTGCTGCCGTGAAACAGACGGGTCCAACAGCCCCCCCCCCCCCCGGCAAGGTAAAGAATACAAAGAGCCCTTCTGTCTAATACTACACTGGAATTTTATTTGATCAGTAGCACAGCGGAAATATCTGAGAATATTTTTTGAAATGAGAAACCTGTTTAGGTGTTTATTTATGTGAGGGTGAGTATTTCTTTGGTATCTCTTATTGCCCAAGAACTGTGAGAACAAGTTTGTACATCCATAGGCCTTCTGTCTTATGTTGTACTATGGTTAATCAATAAATTATATTTTAATCAGTTCAAATTTTTCTGCTTTATTTAAGGCCCTTCTGCCTAGTATACAGTCTTCAAATATGAATCTATGATAAGACAAAACAGTAAATCAGTTTGTGTTATACATGTAATGCTTCATAATGCATTATAGGCCTATAATAAAAATAACAAAAAGAACTAGAAATAGTGAAAATAGTCTGGGACCAGTGAGGGTTAAATGAGCCCTTATGTGTGTTCCTGTTCACATGCTTTCCTTTTCCACTCCAGTTGTTTCTTTCTGTCCTGACTCCTGCAGCTCAGTCTATATAAAGCCCTGGCTGGTGGCTCACAGTAGTTGCAAAGATGATTATTCAGACATTGCTCAAGGCTTCTCCACACATTTATTTATATTCATATACTCAAGTTTTCTAGTATATATACCATTCATGTACCAGTTTCTCAGCTTGTACTGGCTTACTCTGTAGTACTCTGCACTGCACTGGCAGAGACAGGCTCGTGTGCTGGGCTTGAGTCTAGGTGGTGGGGATTACATTAGTTTTCGGTGAACCTTTGTGCGTCCAGTTTGGCTTTTTTAAATTAAATTACCTCAAACTTATTATTTTGCATGTACTATTGAATTAATGATCTTGACTTTGTTTTTCAACAATTTTAAATGAGTAATCATGTTCCAAGTACCATGGTTCATTGGTTAGGGCTCAATTAGGTAGTAGAAACGTAGTCTAGAGTTGAGCAAGTTACTGTTCACAGCTAAAGAAGTTGATTTTTTTTGTATTGGCACGTAAAAATTTTCTATGTGCATGGTACCTGACCATAACTATAAGTATATGCATTTTCAGGAACATTTATGGCCAAATTTTAGATTGTACTATTGAATTCATGATCTTGACTTAGTTTTTCAACAATTTTAAATGAGTAATCAGTTGTTTTCCAAAGTACCAATGGTTTCAATTAGGTTTTAGGGCTCAAATTAGGGTTAGGGTTAGGAAAACGGTAAGTCTGAGGGTTGAGGCAAGTTTACGGCTGTGTTCAGCAGCTTAAAGAAAGGTTAGGACATTGGTTCTTTTTATATTTTGGACACGCTAAAAATTTTCTATAGTAGCATGGGTACCTATGACCATAAAACGATATAGAGTATAGCATTTTTTTTTTTTAAGGGAAAACATTTTTTGTGGCCTCAAACATATTATTTAGCAGTTGTACTATTGAATTCACGATCTTGACTTAGTTTTTCAACAATTTTAAATGAGTAATCAGTTGTTTTCCAAAGTACCAATGGTTTCAATTAGGTTTTAGGGCTCAAATTAGGGTTAGGGTTAGGAAAACGGTAAGTCTGAGGGTTGAGGCAAGTTGACGGCTGTGTTCAGCAGCTTAAAGAAAGGTTAGGACATTGGTTCTTTTTGTATTTTGGACACGTTAAAAATTTTCTATAGTAGCATGGGTACCTATGACCATAAAAGTATATGCATTTTTTTTTCAGGGAAACATTTTTTATGGCCTCAAACATATTATTTAGCATTTGTACTATTGAATTCAAGATCTTGACTTAGTTTTTCAACAATTTTAAATGAGTAATCAGTTGTTTTCCAAAGTACCAATGGTTTCAATTAGGTTTTAGGGCTCAAATTAGGGTTAGGGTTAGGAAAACGGTAAGTCTGAGGGTTGAGGCAAGTTTACGGCTGTGTTCAGCAGCTTAAAGAAAGGTTAGGACATTGGTTCTTTTTGTATTTTGGACACAGCTAAAAATTTTCTATAGTAGCATGGGTACCTATGACCATAAAACGATATAGAGTATATGCATTTTTTTTCAGGGAAAACATTTTTTATGGCCTCAAACATATATTTAGCATTGTACTATTGAATTCACGATCTTGACTTAGTTTTTCAACAATTTTAAATGAGTAATCAGTTGTTTTCCAAAGTACCAATGGTTTCAATTAGGTTTTAGGGCTCAAATTAGGGTTAGGGTTAGGAAAACGGTAAGTCTGAGAGTTGAGGCAAGTTGACGGCTGTGTTCAGCAGCTTAAAGAAAGGTTAGGACATTGGTTCTTTTTGTATTTTGGACACGCTAAAAATTTTCTATAGTAGCATGGGTACCTATGACCATAAAACGATATAGAGTATATGCATTTTCTTTTCAGGGAAAACATTTTTTATGGCCTCAAACATATTATTTAGCATTTGTACTATTGAATTCATGATCTTGACTTAGTTTTTCAACAATTTGAAATGAGTAATCAGTTGTTTTCCAAAGTACCAATGGTTTCAATTAGGTTTTAGGGCTCAAATTAGGGTTAGGGTTAGGAAAACGGTAAGTCTGAGGGTTGAGGCAAGTTTACGGCTGTGTTCAGCAGCTTAAAGAAAGGTTAGGACATTGGTTCTTTTTGTATTTTGGACACGCTAAAAATGTTCTATAGTAGCATGGGTACCTATGACCATAAAACAATATAGAGTATATGCATTTTTTTTTCAGGGAAAACATTTTTTATGGCCTCAAACATATTATTTAACATTTGTACTATTGAATTCACGATCTTAACTTAGTTTTTCAACAATTTTAAATGAGTAATCAGTTGTTTTCCAAAGTACCAATGGTTTCAATTAGGTTTTAGGGCTCAAATTAGGGTTAGGGTTAGGAAAACGGTAAGTCTGAGGGTTGAGGCAAGTTTACGGCTGTGTTCAGCAGCTTAAAGAAAGGTTAGGACATTGGTTCTTTTTGTATTTTGGACACGCTAAAAATTTTCTATAGTAGCATGGGTACCTATGACCATAAAACGATATAGAGTATATGCATTTTTTTTTCAGGGAAAACATTTTTTTATGGCCTCAAACATATTATTTAGCATTTGTACTATTGAATTCAAGATCTTGACTTAGTTTTTCAACAATTTGAAATGAGTAATCCGTTGTTTTCCAAAGTACCAATGGTTTCAATTAGGTTTTAGGGCTCAAATTAGGGTTAGGGTTAGGAAAACGGTAAGTCTGAGGGTTGAGGCAAGTTTACGGCTGTGTTCAGCAGCTTAAAGAAAGGTTAGGACATTGGTTCTTTTTGTATTTTGGACACGCTAAAAATTTTCTATAGTAGCATGGGTACCTATGACCATAAAACAATATAGAGTATATGCATTTTTTTTTTCAGGGAAAACATTTTTTATGGCCTCAAACATATTATTTAGCATTTGTACTATTGAATTCACGATCTTGACTTAGTTTTTCAACAATTTTAATTGAGTAATCAGTTGTTTTCCAAAGTACCAATGGTTTCAATTAGGTTTTAGGGCTCAAATTAGGGTTAGGGTTAGGAAAACGGTAAGTCTGAGGGTTGAGGCAAGTTTACGGCTGTGTTCAGCAGCTTAAAGAAAGGTTAGGACATTGGTTCTTTTTGTATTTTGGAACAGCTAAAAATTTTCTATAGTAGCATGGGTACCTATGACCATAAAACGATATAGAGTATATGCATTTTTTTTTAGGGAAAAATTTTTTATGGCCTCAAACATATTATTTAGCATTTGTACTATTGAATTCATGATCTTGACTTAGTTTTTCAACAATTTTAAATGAGTTAATCAGTTGTTTTCCAAAGTACCAATGGTTTTAAATAGGTTTTAGGGCTCAAATTAGGGTTAGGGTTAGGAAAACGGTAAGTCTGAGGGTTGAGGCAAGTTTACGGCTGTGTTCAGCAGCTTAAAGAAAGGTTAGGACATTGGTTCTTTTTGTATTTTGGACACACCTAAAAATTTCTATAGTAGCATGGGTACCTATGACCATAAAACGATATAGAGTATATGCATTTTTTTTTCAGGGAAAATATTTTTTATGGCCTCAAACATATTATTTAGCATTTGTACTATTGAATTCATGATCTTGACTTAGTTTTTCAACAATTTTAAATGAGTTAATCAGTTGTTTTCCAAAGTTCCAATGGTTTCAATTAGGTTTTAGGGCTCAAATTAGGGTTAGGGTTAGGAAAACGGTAAGTCTGAGGGTTGAGGCAAGTTTACGGCTGTGTTCAGCAGCTTAAAGAAAGGTTAGGACATTGGTTCTTTTGTATTTTGGACACACTAAAAATTTTCTATAGTAGCATGGGTACCTATGACCATAAAACGATATAGAGTATATGCATTTTTTTTTTCAGGGAAAAATTTTTTATGGCCCAAACATATTATTTAGCAGTTGTACTATTGAATTCACGATCTTGACTTAGTTTTTCAACAATTTTAAATGAGTAATCAGTTGTTTTCCAAAGTACCAATGGTTTCAATTAGGTTTTAGGGCTCAAATTAGGGTTAGGGTTAGGAAAACGGTAAGTCTGAGGGTTGAGGCAAGTTTACGGCTGTGTTCAGCAGCTTAAAGAAAGGTTAGGACATTGGTTCTTTTTGTATTTTGGACACGCTAAAAATTTTCTATAGTAGCATGGGTACCTATGACCATAAAATGATATAGAGTATATGCATTTTTTTTTTCAGGGAAAACGTTTTTTATGGCCTCAAACATATTATTTAGCATTTGTACTATTGAATTCACGATCTTGACTTAGTTTTTCAACAATTTTAAATGAGTAATCAGTTGTTTTCCAAAGTACCAATGGTTTCAATTAGGTTTTAGGGCTCAAATTAGGGTTAGGGTTAGGAAAACGATAAGTCTGAGGGTTGAGGCAAGTTTACGGCTGTGTTCAGCAGCTTAAAGAAAGGTTAGGACATTGGTTCTTTTTGTATTTTGGACACGCTAAAAATTTTCTATAGTAGCATGGGTACCTATGACCATTATACGATATAGAGTATATGCATTTTTTTTTCAGGGAAAACATTTTTTATGGCCTCAAACATATTATTTAGCATTTGTACTATTGAATTCACGATCTTGACTTAGTTTTTCAACAATTTTAAATGAGTAATCAGTTGTTTTCCAAAGTACCAATGGTTTCAATTAGGTTTTAGGGCTCAAATTAGGGTTAGGGTTAGGAAAACGGTAAGTCTGAGGGTTGAGGCAAGTTTACGGCTGTGTTCAGCAGCTTAAAGAAAGGTTAGGACATTGGTTCTTTTTGTATTTTGGACACGCTAAAAAATTTCTATAGTAGCATGGGTACCTATGACCATAAAACGATATAGAGTATATGCATTTTTTTTTCAGGGAAAACATTTTTTATGGCCTCAAACATATTATTTAGCATTTGTACTATTGAATTCACGATCTTGACTTAGTTTTTCAACAATTTTAAATGAGTAATCAGTTGTTTTCCAAAGTACCAATGGTTTCAATTAGGTTTTAGGGCTCAAATTAGGGTTAGGGTTAGGAAAACGGTAAGTCTGAGGGTTGAGGCAAGTTTACGGCTGTGTTCAGCAGCTTAAAGAAAGGTTAGGACATTGGTTCTTTTTGTATTTTGGACACGCTAAAAATTTTCTATAGTAGCATGGGTACCTATGACCATAAAACGATATAGAGTATATGCATTTTTTTTTTTCAGGGAAAACGTTTTTTATGGCCTCAAACATATTATTTAGCATTTGTACTATTGAATTCACGATCTTGACTTAGTTTTTCAACAATTTTAAATGAGTAATCAGTTGTTTTCCAAAGTACCAAGGGTTTCAATTAGGTTTTAGGGCTCAAATTAGGGTTAGGGTTAGGAAAACGATAAGTCTGAGGGTTGAGGCAAGTTTACGGCTGTGTTCAGCAGCTTAAAGAAAGGTTAGGACATTGGTTCTTTTTGTATTTTGGACACGCTAAAAATTTTCTATAGTAGCATGGGTACCTATGACCATTAAACGATATAGAGTATATGCATTTTTTTTTCACGGAAAACATTTTTTATGGCCTCAAACATATTATTTAGCATTTGTACTATTGAATTCACGATCTTGACTTAGTTTTTCAACAATTTTAAATGAGTAATCAGTTGTTTTCCAAAGTACCAATGGTTTCAATTAGGTTTTAGGGCTCAAATTAGGGTTAGGGTTAGGAAAACGGTAAGTCTGAGGGTTGAGGCAAGTTTACGGCTGTGTTCAGCAGGTTACAGAAAGGTTAGGACATTGGTTCTTTTTGTATTTTGGACACGCTAAAAATTTTCTATAGTAGCATGGGTACCTATGAACATAAAACGATTTTCATTAAATGACCTCTAACTTATTTTGCATTTGTATCATTGAATTCATGATCTTGACTTTCAATTTTAAGTGAGTTATCAGATGTTTTCAAAAGTACCTATGGTTTGAATTAGCCTTTAGGGTTCAGTGACACGCTGCGGCCATTTTGATGGTTTGCAACACTCGTGATGTAGCGCCGTACCGTTTTCGTGGATCTTTGAGTTTGGGGGGAATGGAGAACTGAGACCTGGAGAAGCCAGGCGAAGCTTGAGCTGGTGGAGTGTGCAGGTGTGGAAAACCTCGCTTTGACAGGAGAGTATCAGGTGAAATAAGCGCATTGCCTTCATTGCCTGTGGCCCTATTTGAGTTAATGCTGCCAGTTAACACGCAGGCAGCACTCTGGGGTTTATTTACTGGGTAAGATGTGAAAATGGCTGAGCTGGAAGAAGCTCAGAGCCGGTGGAAGTGACAGTGAAGAAAAGATTCAGCTTGGCAGCGAAACCCAGCCCAGGAGCGGGAGACCCGGGGGAATTAGGCTTCCTGAGTGGGGATTATAGAAAGCGACTGCGCTCTGAAAGGGTTTCTGCGCGCTGCGATCTCTGGGCCTTCCTCAGGCTCTGGGTGAAGACCCCACGCCCGTGTGCTGCAGCGGCCTCGCGGCCTCCATTTTATCTGGCTCCTGGCCGGCCTGCATTTGGCCGCTGTCTGCTGTCTTGCTTCATTTTGCGGCCAGACGGTGCTTTTAAGTGCCCGTACCTGATACCACCTGCTGCTCCATGGTTTTGTATTGTTCTCTGGTTCTTGTGCTGTTCTCTGGTTCATATACAGGTGTCCTATTTTGGGTGTGAAGCCCCCATTCTCAGTGCGAAGCGAGCGTAGCCCCTGTTCTCAGTGCGTAGCCCCCATGCTCAGTGCGTAGCCCCCATTCTCAGTGCGAAGCGAGCGTAGCCCCTGTTCTCAGTGCGTAGCCCCCATGCTCAGTGCGTAGCCCCTGTTCTCAGTGCGTAGCCCCTGTTCTCAGTGCGTAGCCCCTGTTCTCAGTGCGTAGCCCCTGTTCTCAGTGCGTAGCCCCCATGCTCAGTGCGTAGCCCCTGTTCTCAGTGCGTAGCCCCCATGCTCAGTGCGTAGCCCCTGTTCTCAGTGCGTAGCCCCCATGCTCAGTGCGTAGCCCCTGTTCTCAGTGCGTAGCCCCCATGCTCAGTGCGTAGCCCCTGTTCTCAGTGCGTAGCCCCATGCTCAGTGCGTAGCCCCTGTTCTCAGTGCGTAGCCCCCATGCTCAGTGCGTAGCCCCTGTTCTCAGTGCGTAGCCCCCATGCTCAGTGCGTAGCCCCTGTTCTCAGTGCGTAGCCCCCATGCTCAGTGCGTAGCCCCTGTTCTCAGTGCGTAGCCCCCATGCTCAGTGCGTAGCCCCTGTTCTCAGTGCGTAGCCCCCATGCTCAGTGCGTAGCCCCTGTTCTCAGTGCGTAGCCCCTGTTCTCAGTGCGTAGCCCCTGTTCTCAGTGCGTAGCCCCCATGCTCAGTGCGTAGCCCCTGTTCTCAGTGCGTAGCCCCTGTTCTCAGTGCGTAGCCCCTGTTCTCAGTGCGTAGCCCCCGTGCTCAGTGCGTATCCCCTGTTCTCAGTGCGTAGCCCCTGTTCTCAGTGCGTAGCCCCTGTTCTCAGTGCGTAGCCCCCGTGCTCAGTGCGTATCCCCTGTTCTCAGTGCGTAGCCCCTGTTCTCAGTGCGTAGCCCCTGTTCTCAGTGCGTTGCTGCTGTAGTCCGTGGCGATGAAACAGGAAACCGCCGGTGTATCCTTTTTCCCTTGGGGAGGCGCGGGCCACACGGAGGAGAAATAAAAAAGCGGGGTTATTTTTAGCGTCCCCAGAATGCTTTTTATCTCTGCAGGCCCTGTGCAGGTGCTGCTGTTCTTATTTTAGCTGCAGCGCTTTGCCCTAAATCAGTCAGTGATGCATTAACTAGGCCGTGGTACACATCTCTGTCCCCAGGGGGGTTCCTGGGTCTCTGGGATGCAGGCTTTACCTCGCTGCTCCGCGCGGGTTAGCCGTACGCTCTGCTCCGCGCTGTTTAGCCGTACGCTCTGCTCCGTGCGGGTTAGCCGTACGTTCTGCTCCGCGCGGGTTAGCCGCACGCTCTGCTCCGCGCGGGTTAGCCGCACGCTCTGCTCCGCGCGGGTTAGCCGCACGCTCTGCTCCGCGCGGGTTAGCCGCACGCTCTGCTCCGCGCGGGTTAGCCGCACGCTCTGCTCCGCGCGGGTTAGCCGTACACTCTGCTCTGCACGGGTTAGCCGTACGCTCTGCTCTGCGCAGTTTAGCCATACACTCTGCTCCGCGCAGGTTAGCCGTACGCTGCGTGGTTTAGCCGTACGCTCTGCTCCGCGCGGGTTAGCCATACGCTGCGTGGTTTAGCCATAAGCTCTGCTCCGCATGGTTTAGCCGTACGCTCTGCGCAGGTTAGCCGTACACTCTGCTCTGCACGGGTTAGCCGCACGCTCTGCTCCGCGCGGGTTAGCCGTACTCTCTGCTTCGCGCGGTTTAGCCGTACGCTCTGCGCGGGTTAGCCGTATGCTCTGCTCCGCGCGGGTTAGCCGTATGCTCTGCTCCACATGGGTTAGCCGTACGCTCTGCTCCGCGCGGGTTAGCCGTACGCTCTGCTCTGCGCGGGTTAGCCATACACTCTGCTCCGCGCAGGTTAGCCGTACGCTGCGTGGTTTAGCCGTACGCTCTGCTCCGCGCGGGTTAGCCATACGCTGCGTGGTTTAGCCATAAGCTCTGCTCCGCATGGTTTAGCCGTACGCTCTGCGCAGGTTAGCCGTACGCTCTGCTCTGCGCGGGTTAGCCGTACACTGCGTGGTTTAGCGGTAGCGCTCTGCTCCCCTCACCCCTCACTGATCCATTAACAGCTCACAAACGCGATGCCTCCGTACAGCTGTAACCATCTGCCCGCAGATGCAGTACTTCCGTTAATGCGCTCAGGATGGCAGCATTCTGACTGGTGTCAGTGCCAGGGACAGTGTCACGGCTCTGATGCTAAAAAGGTACCGTGGCGGAAGGGAAACATGCTGTAACAGCGATAGTAATGTGTACAGGGATGGCACGTGGGGAATTCATTCATCAAAGCTGTGCAGTTCACCCTCAGGTTGAATTGGAATCATGCAATGGTCATGTGACCATGGCAAGACAAACTGACAAAGATGTGACGTGGATGAGCTGACAGTGACTGCCATTTACCACTACACCACCTTAAGCCGCTTCAGTCCCGTTCGCTAAACCATCTAGTGCCTGTCACTCACATGCTGGTTAAGTATATGCATGGCCTCCTGTCTGCAGTAATGCTTAGCGGAACATTGCATGGTGGTTTTGTGGAGCCTCACGGGTTTGCGTCTAGTCACACTGTAAGAAAAGCAGAGCAGCACGTCTCACTTCTGGCACCTGTTTAGTCCACAAGCACCGGCCAGCCAGGGCTTTTACACGAGCTGCTCTCATAAAATCTTCCCCTCACACATCGTGCTTTCTTCAGTAGCTATGCATGTGCATATACACACACACACACACACACATACACACACATACACACACACACACACGCAAACACCCACACACACACACACACACACCAGTACTGTACTAGTACTGTCTCATATCCATGAGAAGTTGCAGACAAATGACACTTAAATTTTAATATTCCACTCAGCTCACAGAAAATACAGTGTGAGACAGATTTGATAGAAGAACTGGCGCTAAAAATGTTATATTGAGGCATTTTTCCATATAAGGGTGTCGTGATGCTTTTGAAGAACCAGTTCACTGAGCAGCACTAACTGCGGTTCAAAAGTAATCATCTGCCTGCCATTGCTGGTCCTGGATGCAAATATAAGCACCTGCTCACAAATGCATGGGGTGGATTACCTGCCATCTCTGCATCATAAATGAGCAAATGGTCACTCACTCAATGGTTACCAGCCGTGTGGGATTTTCATATAATTTAAGAAATTTTTATGGTGTTTTGAAACTGTAACCAAATCAAGAGCCAGTAAAGAAATGCACGTACATAAATTATGCATTCTGTAATTATTATTCGCTTCATTTATATTTATGTATGAATTTGTATTTATGTATTTTTTATGTATAAATAGATGTTTTTTTCACCTTTGCTCCACTGATAAGACAGATTTATTCATGCTGTGTGTCCTGTGGGGATTTTATTGGGACACTTTTTTATGATTTTTTTTACTCATTGACAGTATCGTTTAAAATACTGGGATAGCACATTGCGATTATCAACGTGTTCATAGTGAATGTGTGTTTTTCAAATGCTTCGTATCAGGCTACGGTTGGGTGGTATCAGTGAAGGCTGTTTTCTGAAATAGGGCTCTGTAGTTTAGTCAAAAATTGAGTCCTAATACTAGAGTACACTGTTGTAAAATGTGTGTCACAATATTGCATTTGCCATTATTTAATTCCATGTGATCGCAATACCAAGATATTTCTCTTGATATTTGGTAAGCACTGCCACTGGGAATTTGATTCAATTCAGTATTTTCAGTATGATGCAGTCAGTATTGTTGGCTAGGTATCCATCCTTCACTGGCCATTTCTATTTTTTTTTTTTAAATGAACCTGTAAAACACCTGCAAAATGTGCAGGCATTTGTGTCAGCTGTAGTGTTTAGGATTTCTCTTGAGAATGATATGAAGTCTGAGACTAATTTAGAAAGTTTTGTGAGATTTTCAGGGTCAGTTGTAATATGTTCACACCCAGTCTGTCCCTGTCTACTTGGCCATTAAATGAGACTACGCTAAAATAATAGCAGTTAATAATGAAGATAATAACAGCTCAGAGTGAATACTTTCGAGCTTTTGTGCAGCTGGTGGTTGTCGAGTGTGGATAGCTCTTCCCTTAGTGAGTGATGAGAATCCAGGTTGACCCAGAAGAAAACATCTAGGAAATGTGACTGACCTGAAGGAAGCATTGCTCTATATTAGACCTCCTAAGATAAAGTGTCCCTGATGCCACTGGGAGTCTAAGCTGTTCGGCTGGACGCCACAGAGCTGGTGATAAAGGAGGTGTAAGAAGCTGGGTGAGGCAGTGAGGACTGGGTGGGGCTATGGAAGCTGGGTGAGGCAGTGAGGACTGGGCTATGGAGCGAGGCGTGGATGGGTGGCTATGGAGCTGCTGAGGCAGTGAGGACTGGGTGGGGCTATGGAAGCTGGGTGAGGCAGTGAGGACTGGGTGGGGCTATGGAAGCTAGCCGAGGCAGTGAGGACTGGGTGGGGCTATGGAAGCTAGCCGAGGCAGTGAGGACTGGGTGGGGCTATGGAAGCTGAGCCGAGGCAGTGAGGACTGGGTGGGGCTATGGAAGCTGGGTGAGGCGTGAGACTGGGTGGGGCTATGGAAGCTGGGTGAGGCGGTGAGGACTGGGTGGGGCTATGGAAGCTGGGTGAGGCAGTGAGGACTGGGTGGGGCTATGGAAGCTGGGTGAGGCAGTGAGGACTGGGTGGGGCTATGGAAGCTGGGTGAGGCAGTGAGGACTGGGTGGGGCTATGGAAGCTGGGTGAGGCGGTGAGGACTGGGTGGGGCTATGGAAGCTGGGGGAGGCAGTGAGGACTGGGTGGGGCTATGTTCTGCTATGCGTGCGTGTTTCAAGCTCTCTCGTGTGATTGGTGGATGCAAAGTGACATTGAACCAAGTGTGAGGCAATTCATTGTGTTTGTTTGGTACACATAAGACAGCTGGTCAATTTTCCATGGCATTCAAAGATTTTTCCTTCAGTTGATGCAAATGTTGGCTGATTTGATATTCTTTATTTTCCTGTTACTCAGATCAGTATCGGCTGTTGGCCACAGGTGGCCCATGCACACACTGGAGGTGTTTTAAGAGGACCCGCCACCCAACCGCACACATTAACATATTACTTTCTGTGCCAAATGCACCTTGTTGTAAACTGTCAATGCCTAAATGGGTGAAACTTCCTCAAGTGTATGGGTCTAATGTAATCGAGGGTGTACCCCTCCTTTATGAATGTTTATTCATATAATTTATCATCATGCAAAAAATATTTTTCTGTTTTACCTGGCTCACCTGAAGTACTATAAAGGCATTTCTCATGAACATGATTTCTCACAGTTTCATGGATTGGCTTTCATTCTGAAGTAAATTGAATTACACCACCACCATTATTTGCTCAAGCAAATAATTATGTTCAGTGAATGGAATCCATTTACCTGCTCCAGCTGCGCTATTCCAGTGAGTTCCCCAAAGTGATCAGCAGATCTCATTTATTGATGGATGCTTTGTGGTAATAATGACAGTTTAACAACTCACTGTGTCAAAATTAAAATATATTCGGCTAAATTGAATAAGCCCTCCTTTGGGGTGTAACATATTCGCTGGCTCTCCTGTAGTACTGCGTGTGGCCTGTAGTGTGTGAAAAAGTTGCTGGTTCTCCTGTAGTACAGTGTGGCCTGTAGTGTGTAAAATAGTCGCTGGCTCTCCTGTAGTACTGTGTGGCCTGTAGTGTGTAAAATAGTCGCTGGCTCTCCTGTAGTACTGTGTGTGGCCTGTAGTGTGAGTTCATAAGACTGAATGTAGGTGCTTTAGTTATTGATCCTGGTTCAGGTTTAATTCAATATTGGACATTCAAAAATGGGGCTATAAAGAACAAAGGAGGAATTGTCTTTAGGCTTAAAACAACAACACAGTACTTTACATAACTGCTGTTCAACTGCTCCACCCCTCCACCGCTGTACTGAGAATCCGTTACGAGAATTGAGAATACCCTTGTTCTCAGACCAAGGTTCATTTTAATTTTATTAGACAATTTAAAAAAAATGTTTCCCTCATTTTCTGCTGTGTGTGACCTGCATTATGACACACTGCCATGTTTGCTGACCTGATGGATGTGAGCATGCCCAGACTGTATACAAAGAGCATACAAGCCCGTCTGATATTAATCTGATAGGGCTTTCTTCTGAGCTATAGTCAAATTTAGGCGTGGATTCAGTCAACATTTGTCCTTAATTTTTGACTTAAACTTTATTTAAATAATTTCATTACGCAGCAGCTGCGTCATGCTAAGCTGTCTTAAAATGTCTTGAGGAGCCCTGCAGTGTGAGCTGAAGGTGAGGACTGGCCCTGTAGCACAGAGAAGGCCAGATGGCTCATTAAAGCGCCGTCTCCGCCTGGCGGGGGTTTCATTACCTTTTATTTTTGTCTGGAACCTGAAACAAAAAAATAACGAGTTTACGAGCCTGTGCGTTAACTTTTTAAGGTGTTCAATAAACCACAAGGTAAAGCGCTATGGGCTTGTTTTTTTTCAAATTTTCAAACTGGAATATAAAAAATTTAACTATTATGTTTTTGATTTCACAGTCTCTTGAATATTCAGTAATATGGCCCATTATTTTGTTATACAGTGTTTTGCAACATCAATTTTTTGTGTGAAATAATTTGTTCGAAATGCTTTATTGTTTAAGTGAGACTAAACTAAAATGTAGAGTTCATGCGTTGTGACATTTTTAAATATGCATAGATTCACTTGATGCATAAAATAGCCGCATTTGAACTACTCCCACCGTCTATGGGGGAATGAAGCCGTCCATTTCTAATTGCACTCACGGTATATCACGAGCCATATTGGTACTACTGTACAAGCTGTGCAGCTTAACATCACCCTTAAATAATGTGCTTAACATCTCATTTCTGAGCAGAAGCCAGCTTTGCATCACAAGTAGCTTTTACCTCCTTTAGAATTCAGTCCATAACATTTCAAGCAAAAAAAATTTCATATTGTTTGAAAAACATTTTGTATTCTATGTGTGTGTTTCATTGTTTTAAATTGATCTGTGTGATTAATCGGAGGTAGTATTTCTCAGGCATGAATTTAAAGGTTCTTTAGTTCATTTTCTACGCATTTTCTACATTTCAGTCCAGTATTTGTGTATGACCATGGCATGCCATAATGTTAGTATTAGTGCGTATGGTGTGTTTTGTTAACAATGTCACATGACCCATTATGATGTCAATCATAGGTGGTCCAGCCTTTAAAAACTACTAAATGTAAAATGATGATGATAATGTAGCGCTATGAATGTGATGTGCTGTGCTTGCAAACTAAATGAAGCTTTTCTCCCTCAGCCCCATAGAATCCTGTCAGAACTTCTACAAGGACTTCACGCTACAGATCGACATGGCTTTCAACGTCTTCTTCCTGCTTTACTTTGGCCTGCGCGTAAGTGATACTCAAATGCGTTGTGTTGTGTGTGTTGTCACCATCGCAAACACAGCAAATGGTATTTTTATTTATGTATCTGGCATTATATTAGTGCGCTGCAGGTTGAGTTTAAATGTGTTTGCGTTCATTAATAGACTCCAGAATCCAGGGCTGTGACACAGGCCTTAGTTACTAAATCAGAGGCCCTGATTGCACCTCAAATTATGTGGCTGCTAAGTCTGAATCAGCGGCTGTATGAAGAACGTTTCTGAAGCCCTCAGAGCGGTGGGTTCTCAGGGCCTTGAGTGGACACTCAGAGCGGTGGGTTCTCAGGGCCTTGAGTGGACACTCAGAGCGGTGGGTTCTCAGGGCCTTGAGTGGACACTCAGAGCGGTGGGATACTCAGGGCCTTGAGTGGACACTCAGAGCGGTGGGTTCTCAGGGCCCTGAGTGGACACTCAGAGCGGTGGGTTCTCAGGGCCTTGAGTGGACACTCAGAGCGGTGGGTTCTCAGGGCCCTGAGTGGACACTCAGAGCGGTGGGTTCTCAGGGCCTTGAGTGGACACTCAGAGCGGTGGGTTCTCAGGGCCTTGAGTGGACACTCAGAGCGGTGGGTTCTCAGGGCCTTGAGTGGACACTCAGAGCGGTGGGTTCTCAGGGCCTTGAGTGGACACTCAGAGCGGTGGGTTCTCAGGGCCTTGAGTGGACACTCAGAGCGGTGGGTTCTCAGGGCCTTGAGTGGACACTCAGAGCGGTGGGTTCTCAGGGCCTGAGTGGACCATCTCAGGGCCCTGAGTGGACACTCAGAGCGGTGGGTTCTCAGGGCCTTGAGTGGACACTCAGAGCGGTGGGTTCTCAGGGCCCTGAGTGGACACTCAGACATCATGTTCCCCAGCAATGTCATTGCTGTTATTTATTATCTGACAGAGCCCACCAGCTCACAAAAACAGAGGGAAATAAATTAATCCTTTATCTGAGTTCTTCCTGTTTCCTGTACCCCTGTTAACTGTATTTTCCATTTTTCCATACCCCAAAATCAAATAACATTTACAAAGAGCAAAACTAATTATGGAAATAATTAGCATTTTATGATCCGTGATGCAATCCAGCTGGCCTGGAGTCAGTGTAAAGAGTGTGGTTGTACAGCAGAATTATTTCGTTTTAAATCATGCAATATGTGCACAATTCATACATAATATGCCATAAAATGTTTTTAAAAAATGAAATCGCACACAGTGTCTGCTCGGTGGTTCCCGCGCTGTTGTCTGCAGCGGTGCACGCAGCAGCCATGTCTGATTTAACTGGGTAAACATGTCTGATTTAACTGGGTAAATGTGTCTGATTTAACTGGGTAAACTTGTCTGAGTAAACATGTCTGATTTAACTGAGTAAACATGTCTGATTTAACTGAGTAAACATGTCTGATTTAACTGGGTAAACATGTCTGATTTAACTGAGTAAACATGTCTGATTTAACGGAGTAAACATGTCTGATTTAACTGAGTTAAATATGTCTGTTGTTTTCCCTTGCAGTTCATCGCAGCCAATGATAAGCTGTGGTTCTGGCTGGAGGTGAACTCTGTGGTGGACTTCTTCACGGTGCCGCCGGTGTTTGTGTCGGTGTATTTAAACAGGAGCTGGCTGGGTGAGTCCTGCTCCTCTTCCCATCGCTCCTGTGAGACAGATCCTGTGTGAGAGATCCTGTGAGAGAGATCCTATGAGAGCTCCTGAGTGAGAGAGATCCTGTGAGAGCTCCTGTGAGAGCTCCTGTGAGAGATCCTGTGAGAGAGAGAGATCCCGTGAGAGCTCCTGTGAGAGCTCCTGTGAGAGATCCTGAGTGAGAGAGATCCTGTGAGAGCTCCTGAGTGAGAGAGATCCTGTGAGAGCTCCTGAGTGAGAGAGATCCTGTGAGAGCTCCTGTGAGAGAGATCCTGTGAGAGCTCCTGAGTGAGAGAGATCCTGTGAGAGCTCCTGTGAGAGAGAGCTCCTGTGAGAGATCCTGTGAGAGCTCCTGTGAGAGATCCTGTGAGAGCTCCTGTGAGAGAGAGCTCCTGTGAGAGAGAGCTCCTGTGAGAGAGAGGGCTGCTGTGAGAGCGCTCATATCAGAGGCCCCTGAGCCTAAGGAACCGTCATCCAGACACACCATCGCCCCAAAGTTGAAGAGCAGTGTAAAGGGTGTCTGCAGCCTGCAGTCAGATGGAAGACACGCAATGCTGATGTAACAGAAGTACCTCCTGTCCAGTGTTATGAGTTCCTGCAAGCTGTTCATGCCACTTGAAAAGCTCTATATTACCACCTAGTGGTCAATCTGAACACTGCAGAAAATAAATCGGTAAATTTTTATCTTTATCTTGTCTTGATTTAAATGATATAATGTGATACGTAATAGTATATTTGCAACTTTTATATACTCAGTAATCTTTCATAGTTAATGGTAGAACTGTCATGTTTTGGGAGTTAGCTAATCATACGATTTATTTAATAATTTTAAATTCATGCGGACCTATTATTTATATTTATTCCAGGGAAATCAGATCTGTGCCAGTGTGTGCCAGTGTGGCAGTGTGTGCCAGTGTGTGGCAGTGTGCCAGTGTGTGCCACTGTGTGCCAGTGCCAGACCATTCGTAGTGTTTTGCCGAGCAGACTCGCCTTATCTAGGTGCTACTCGGAGAGCGTGCAGGGAGTGTCCATGGCGATGCAGGGCGTGTCCATGGCGATGCAGGGCATGTCCATGGCGATGCAGGGTGTGTCCATGGCGATGCAGGGCGTGTCCATGGCGACGCGGGGCGTGTCCATGGCGATGCAGGGCGTGTCCATGGCGACGCGGGGCGTGGTCTCGGGCTCGGTCGCGGGCGCTGGACTGTGGGAGATGCAGCGGCGCTGGTTGTGCTGACAGGATTAGCGGGTTTGCGCTGCGCTGCGCTCCCCGGACCGTGTGAATCGCTCCACGCTTGCTGCAGCTCAGACAGTAATGATTTCCAGTCGCTCTGAGTTCCTGTCAGACGGCCTGTCCTGCTAGCAAGGAGGGCGACCTGCACGCACGCAGCAGGGGGGGGAGGGGTTGGGCAGGCGGGGGGCAGGACGTCTGGCTGAGGCTGCCGCTGCCAGGAGGCTAATCATTACATTACATTACATTATAGGTTCTTAGCAGACGCTCTTATCCAGAGCGACTTACAACAAGTGCATTACAAAACTCAGAGACAAGTGCTTTACAACATTCCTGCAAGAGAGCTACAATAGGTATAACTTTGCTTAGGTATAAGTGTGAATTGTACACCCTAATTTTTTTTTTTTTTTAATCAAGTTCTAGATTTGACAAAAACTCTAACGACTCCCTGAAAGTGCTAGAAAATTTATGAAGGTAGCTTTTGTGCTACATACTTAGCATAACCTAGTAACAATAGCTTGACACAGCTGTTCTGTATGCTGAACGTACCCCGCTATATTAATGTACATGTTTCATTGTCAGCTATGGGTGAATCACATATGATCAGAACTACAAGTCCCAGACCTGGATGCTGTCCCTCTGCATGCAGCATGGGAAGTGCTCTGGGCTGAAGCCCTTTGCAGCCTCTGATGGTATTCATTCCGCTTGAGGCTCATTCTGCAGCCAATGGCAGCGCTGTGCTGCAGAACCAAGAGTGAGTCATGACTCCTGATCTCAAATTGGTTTAACTCAGTGGGCCACCCTTGGCTGTATCTGTAATGGCTAAAAACAGCTTTTTACAGTAACACTGTTAAAACTGTGCAGTGTGAGTAATATGCAGTGTCATGCTATCAGACACAGTCCCCCAGCCCAGCTGCAAAGTCACATTGCACAGTCCCCCAGCCCAGCTGAACAGTCACACTGTACAGTCCCCCAGCCCAGCTGCACAGTCCCCCAGCCCAGTTGCACAGCCCCCCAGCCCAGTTACACAGTCACTGCACACTGCACAAGGATTTTAAGTACAATACAAATTTCAGTTCTTCATGATTATTGACATGAAAACATTATAGGTCACACATACAGTGTAGTGGGTAAGAGAAACCATTTTTTAAATGAAATATTCATTGTAATTTTAACTGCACATTTGGAAATGAGGACGTTTACTGACAGGGATGTACTCTGCTGGATTATATGTGGAGGGAAGGAATGTGAATTTTTATACTAGCCTTTTATACTGTCTCTTGTGCCAAAAAGTCTCAATGTTATGCTGCCATCTGGTGGTTAATTTAGTGTAGTTCTTGATAAAATCAGTTAATTAAATAACCTTTGTAACTTTGGTGAGGAGCATGAAGCCATTACCGTTCTCATTATCCATTCTCTGCCGTACATAAAAATGACATTTTGTTTTACAAATCAGCCATGTGCTCAGGAACAGGACCATTATTAAATTTTCATTAAATCCATTTATACTGCCGGATATTAATGAGTCGTTTGAGGTTAAGTACCGCGCTGTAGGGACTAGCGGTAGTGACCTCGCTGTGACCCCTTTGAGCTGCAGGCCCCGTTCCCCAAGGAACCGCTCCATGCTCAGAAACACGGCTGTCATTAGCATGACCCCCTCCAGCAGGGCTACAGCATCAACATTAGCTTTATTAGCAGAGCGCTCTGGTGTCTTTCCCTCAGGAGTATAACTGTATTCCAAAAATAGGCATGACCCAATACGCTATTAATAGATTTACGAATGAAAAATTATCTTCCATTTCGTAAAAATCTACTGCTAGACAAGCTTCCTAAGTTAAACTTTTTTTTTGGTGTCACATTGTTACTTGACTTGATGTGATGGAAATTAGTCAGCTGTATTTTTGTATAACATGTCTGACAAGATTTTTGTGTTCAATAAATTAAAGACCAAATCCCGTTTTTCTTTCTGCACTTGGAGATATCAATGACATCCAGATAATTTTAATAGAGATAGTGTTCAATACGTTACACTCCTTAAATAACCTCCTTAATAACCGATGGTTTCATTCCTGTCGTTTCCACTAGAGGGCACTGTTATTTAAAATTACATAATCAAGGCTCTAATAAGTTTCGCACACTGGTTGATCAAAAGCTACAACATTAAGGCCCTTCTGGTTTTCACCCTAAAGTAAAGTGAAAATCAGTTTAATCTAGTTTTCTCTTTTTAAAAATCCAGGTGTGTTCAAACCAACAATGCTGGATCTTAATTATATGCTACCTTGCAATTGTAATGTAATGGTATATCTAAATACACATATTCTTATTGTACTAGTATCTGTTGTATGTGTTGGTATCTGTGCAGAACTTTTAAATAATTTTCATTTTCTCATTTTGACCTTTATCAACTACCCTGGCATTGCCTCCTGTAAATCACATACATTTGTGACACAGTGTTCATCCTGTGACTCCTGTAATCTGTCAATCATGCCCTGTTCCCTCCACCCAGTGCACATGCTTAAAAAACAGGGGTGAAAACGCCGGCCTTTGTGTCATGCCGACTCTAAATAGACCCCAGAGCAGAGAGTAATGTGTGTCATAAAGCCGGTGTGTATTTAGCCGGTAAATGAAGCTCATAGATGAAGCCGTCGCTGTGTCCTCATCCCTGCAGATCTGATGGCTTTTAACCGCTGGAGTCTGTGCAGATTAACTCAGACTGCAGCCCCATTATCCCTCTTTAAAGAAAAACATGGGCTTGCTGATCGAGGAAAGAGGTACAGTCAAAGGGGCATGCGACCCCGTCACACATCCTGAACACAGTACTGGTGCTCAGTGAACTGGCTGTGTTAGACAGCTATGGGGCTGTGAGTCTCAGCACAGTGAATTGATATGGTATGGTAATGTACATACAGCTAGCTTTATCGATGAGGATTGAAATACTTTTTGTAATCGTATTTAGGAACATATGCCCGGTTTTCCACACATTTTTATTCCATCTTAAGCCAGGCCCATCATAGTGCTTACCTTGACTGTGACACTGAGGAGGCTCTTATGTACTTCAGTTTGGAGGTGGCACAGAGGTTTTACTATATCTCAGTCATTTTTACCATTGCAGTGGTAGTTATTGGAGTCTGTAATATATTTCCATGGATTTTAGCAGTAATTATTGTTGCCAGATATAATGCATTTTGGAGCGAACAGGACTAGTGAGCTCTCTTTATTCACAGGCAGAAATACTTGCACATCACCTGTGATTAATTTGAGATTATTATTTTCCCCTCTTTTTTTCCAATCCCACCTAAAAAAAAGAGTAAATCCCAGGGAGAGGTCTGTGATTACAAAAAGCATTCTGCCAATAAAACCTTAAACAGAGCATTACTGGTGCTTAAAATACCACATGAGCTGTTTTCTGGCAGCAGGACAAATTTGAGAAAGTAAAGGCAATGCGTTTGGATTTGTCTGGTCAGAAATAGTTTGGAAACAACAACGCATCCTGTGGTAGCAGTTGAAATGCGACGCGCGGGATGTTCGGTCTTTTCCCGTTGGGCAATTTCCAAAGGAGCTTACGGTGTAATATCCTGATGGCCGAGCACTTTGGAGCCGCAGTACGTGCTTGATCGCCACCGGGAATGCATGCGATTCTGTGTTAAAGCCCGCCGCCAAGTTTGCTGTCTTCCGGTCGCCCTCTCTTGTGCCCGCTTGCGTATGAGGTAAACACACCTGCGCGTGCAATGTGCGCTTAGATTATTTTATTATCCTGATAAACCCGTTGCCGTAGTGAAAAGCATTTCAGACCGTTACGATCCCGTCTTCGATCCAGTCAAGCGCTTTCTCCACGCTGGAAAGACCGATCCGAGAACTGAGCGTGCTCTTACTGCCAGTCATGATCCCGAGCAAGATTTTGGTTTACCGACGGCCTAACGGCAGCACGCGGACACAGGCCGTGCAGAGCACCAGGAGGCGCAAAAAATCCTGCGCAGACTTGTTCCATAACGGGTACCGGGTGAAGTTTGGTCACGGACTGGCTGCCGAGAAGGAAGACCGAGACAACCTGCGCGTTTCCGTCGCATCCTGTCTCCAGTTCCTCGCTAACTGGGGTAAGGCTGGGGGCAGATAGCAGCACAACGATGTACCCAAATGACGGGCTAGGAAATAACAAACAAACAAAAAACATTCCAGGGTAAAGACCATACTTTATAGTAGCATTGGTGCTTGTGTTTGATTTTGGTACCAGGATATACCTTATTTAAGGTGTAATGGTTCTTCAATCGGGTATATCAATATGAGAATTTTTGAACTTTGCAGCCAGTTCTGTGTTTAAGTGAACTGACGGTTTGGCGCTTAGATGATGTAACGACAGAATCTAATATGAAGAAAATGTGCCTAATTGCATTTGAGCACCGGAAAAAAAAAACGGCTAATCGTCAGTGTAAAACATTATATACAGTCTGATGTGCTATGCCTTCTGTTTCAATGAAGATTAGTTATGCTAGCATGTTCTTTCAAATGGAATAATAATAATAATAATAATATAGTAATCGAGGTGAAGCTGTTTGTGCTGCACTGGGTAAATGAGAGACAGGACTGTGTTATTTGAGCAGCTGTGCAGCTGGCTTTGTCCGTGCAGCAGATGTGGCAGGTGTGGCAGTGGCGGTAATCTCTTCCTGGAGAAAGTTTGCAACCAATCAGAGGCCTGACTGTCACACCTACTGCTGGGAGCAGTTTTGTGCTGAACATCAAAATGGATGCTCTGTCTCCATGTCTGTGTTTAGCAATGAGATAACATTAGGTTTGTGTACTATACAACTTCCCGTAGAAAATGCCCTTAACAGCAAAAGCAGTGCAAGTGTTCACCTAGCCTGATTTCTTTTCAGTGTAATTGATTTAATTAGTTTTAAGAACTACTTTCCTTTTATTAATAGTTTGACCGCTCTGTCTTATCTTAAAATATATGTTTTATGTAACATTTTGGTTAACCACATAACCAGGTAGCAGATTTCTAAACTTGTTCTGACTAAACTTATGCTCTCTGTATCACTCTAAATTGTCCTACTCAAATAGTTCAAAGATCAGTTTCTTCATACAGCATCAGTTGTGTGCATATTCATCTGAAGGTTGGAATGCTGAAAGAGATTCAAATGTGGAATGGTGGTTGTTTTTTTTTATGTTGTAATGTGAAGACAAAAAACTAATTTCCACCTAATGAGAACAATATAGTATATAGTTTAAAGTCATTAATTTACATCACTTAAAAATAGCAAAAGGCTGCAGAATATTGGATACTTATTTGAATGCTTTCTGTACTGCATGTCCATGATAAGCTAGAGGTGTGTTCTCAAACACCATAAACACGCTAGAGGCGTGTTCTCAAACACCATAAACACGGTAGAGGCGTGTTCTCAAACACCATAAACACGCTAGAGGCGTGTTCTCAAACACCATAAACACGCTAGAGGCGTGTTCTCAAACACCATAAACACGGTAGAGGCGTGTTCTTAAACGCCATAAACACGCTAGAGGCGTGTTCTCGGACACCGTAAACACGCTAGAGGCTTGTTCTCGGACACCGTAAACACGGTAGAGGCGTGTTCTCAAACACCATAAACACGCTAGAGGCTTGTTCTCGGACACAGTAAACACGGTAGAGGCGTGTTCTCAAACACCATAAACACGGTAGAGGAGTGTTCTCGGACACCGTAAACACGCTAGAGGCGTGTTGGTCCTGGTGCTACACGCTGTAGGCCTGTGAATGAGCGCCTCGCACAGGCTCATTAAATTTTAACGATTGGAAGTGTTTACATTCTCCTCAAATTTCTCAGGGTGATTATAGTTGTAGTTTTGCAGCTGCAGAGTCTGCAGCTCTTCAGAAATCCTGGAGCCTCTCTAATCTTGGATTTAATCAGGCTCTGCCATTTCCAAATAGGCCGTTGCTCCATGTCTAATATCTATTTGGAGATGGGATTTTACTCTAATCTTTATGGCTGTGATGTTGATTTGTTTTTGAGTGCTTTTTTTGGATAGAGATTTTGTTCCCCAGATTAAAAATGGAATTGAATGATATTTTGATTTTTCTCTTGCAGGTCTGAGGTTCCTAAGAGCTTTAAGGTTGATACAGTTCTCAGAAATTTTACAATTTTTGAATATCTTAAAAACAAGGTAAGTTCACAGTTGATACTGTGGCATATGCATGAAAATTTCCTTATGAAGATATGCTACATTCGGAAAACAAAAGATATTTTTTACTTTAGATTTAGTGATTCAAAATGATGAATTATGTATTCGTTTATTCTGTTCCTCAATTATTTGTGTTGTAAAAATTTGGTAAGAATAAATGTACACAGGTATAGGTACAACTGAATTTAGACCAAATTAGCAAGCAGCTCAGTGCTTGCTTTTTTCCCCAATACATGTCATCTTTATTAATTGTTTGGACATTTAGGACAAGTATCATTATTGGGTTTTTATTTTAAGAGTTAACTTTGCCCTGGAAGAATATCATGCATGTGCATAAACATAAACCTTGCTTAGTTTAAATGGAAAAAGTTAAAAAGCATGGGATGAATTCTTTAGCCATGTTTCTGTTGGCAGGTACAGCTCTGGCTCTTTGTGCCAAAATGAGCTTTTCATATTCACTTTGGCATTAATGAAGCAACTTACTTGCGCATCCAAACTCCAAAGTGGGATTTTAAAATAAACACCCTTCTAACACCATTCACAAGTCTCCAAATACAGTGCATCAAAAAGCATTATTGGCGTATTGAAGCATTTTAACAGGACACTAATAACGACATTGCTAATTATTAATACCTCTTCTCATAGTTTTGTTGTGCTGCGTTAAGTTTTTTTTCCCCATTTGTAATGACTTGTTCATTGGGTCGTCATGAATTCACATGAAGGAATTTCTCAATAACTGGCCTGTTCATTCATTGATAACAGTTTATTTTTCTAAAATAAGTCACTGCAATACACATTCACACATCATTGGAGAGTTGGGCTCTGGATATACCAATAATAAGCATGGAAGTGCAGTCTGTCATGTTGGTAATATTTTAGGGCCTTCTGAAAATAAACAGTGAAGTGTGCTGAAACTCAAGCAGATGGAAAAACACTCCATATTTTTGCCAGGTCACGATAGTGTTCCGTGTTGGATTTATTAGATTAAAAGTTGATGAATAAAATGTGTTGTATTTTGTTTCCAACAGCAACTCCATCAAGCTGACGTGTCATATCACATGTCGTGGTTCATTCATTGTACTAGCACAACTCACTACAATACACTCGAATTGACAAATCTAGTACACTACATTCATCAATTGCCAGCTAAAGGAACCACACCTCATGTGTATCCATGCTAAAGGTTAACACTAACTATAATCATGTTACATGAAAGGCTAACACTACAAATACACTCTAAATGTGTATCCAAGCTAAAGGCTAACACTACAAATATTATAAATACACTCCCATGTGTACCAATGCTAAAGGCTAACACTACAAATGCGCTCTAAATGTGTGTCCAAGCTAAAGGCTAACACTACAAATACACTCAAAATGTGTATCCATGCTAAAGGCTAACACTATAAATACACTCCAAATGTGTATCCATGCTAAAGGCTAACACTACAAGTACACTCTAAATGTGTATCCATGGTAAAGGCTAACACTATAAAAACACTCCAAATGTGTAGCCATGCTAAAGGCTAATACTACAAATACACTCCTAATGTGTATCCAAGCTAAAGGCTAGCACTTCAAATACACTCCAAATGTGTACCAGTGCTAAAGGCTAACACTACAAAAAAACTCCAGATATGTACATAAACACTCACAAAGACACACACAGTTTAACTTGTTGAATTAACTTCACTAGTTTACCACTAGATGGCAGCATGACCATTGCATCAGAAATAGAAAACATTTCTTTCTGGTCTTCTGTGCAGTTTAGACTGCCACTGACAAACCAGGAGTTATATTTGCATTGCCTGTTAATAATTATTATTTCTATTTCTAGTACAGTTTTGCATGCCCTGGCTTCAGGAAACTGCAGCTGTGCATTTTGGTTTATAAAGTCTTAAAGACAGATTGATAACGTGTTCTAGACCGTTTGGATTCCATGTGGCATTATGCCCGTTACATGTACTCCCTCGGTCTGCGTTTCAGGTGGAAAACTCAGGGGACCCTTGGGAAAACTTCCAGAATTCCCAATCACTTTCCTATTGGGAGTGTGTGTACTTACTAATGGTCACTATGTCCACTGTGGGATACGGAGATGTCTATGCAAGAACTACCCTGGGGCGCCTGTTCATGGTGTTCTTCATCCTCGGTGGTTTGGTAAAAATCAATGTTCTGTCCAGTACCCTCCCCCACCCCCCAACCCCCCACCCTACATGCTAGTGCTCACCTCTATTTTCATTCTACCCTCACACCCCAAGTCCCACTCACTGCAGTAAGCGCTGCCAATGATACTCTTTCGATATGACTCCTCTCACCTCACTATCTATGTCTAGCAGTAGCATACTTGAGTTGTTTCTTCATGTCTTTTTACCATCATGGACGATATTTAACTGTCCTGTTATTTCTGATGTAGGTGTATTATTTATTGATGTTTCTAGTGGAATATTTTCAAACTTGACTGTAGATCGCATAAGACATAAAGTACAGTATGTCGTGATTCATGAAATATCAGATATTAATGTGAGACTGACGACTTGTTATACAGTTTAATAATACTGTTGCTGTTTCTTTTTTTAAGCAGTGTGTGGTTTCAGGAGCACCCCCCCCCCCCCCCCCCCAAAAAAAACCTTTCCCAAATTACAACAAACACAGTGGCAGGCCGACAGGCCATAGGGCTGCCTGACGGTCACCATAGCAACCAGCAGCCATGCCACACCCAATTAACTTAATATCAGAAAAATAAAAAAATTTGAACAGTTTAAAATTTGAAACAGCTATGGTTTGATGGATAGATTCCATTGAAACGTCTCTCAAATGTTCCGGAACTTGGTCTGGCTTTTTGGTATGCATTTCTTTTTGTCTGCCACTTAATTATTAATTTTAGGGTTAATGTGAACTGTCAACAGAAATCAACCTTTCCTTTTTATAGAATAAAGTACCATGTACACCGATAGCAATAGCTGTCCTTTCTGCTTAGGATTCTGTAGTGAGTGAGAAGGTTTTGAGTTTTACCATGCAGTCACTCCGGAGGTCACACGTAGCTTTTTGGAATGCGGGGCTGTGAAGTTTGCAGAATGCATGCAGCTCGTTGTATGGCCGTCCTGACGAGTCTGAATGCGTTTCACAGCTGTGTGTCATCAGGCAGCTCTATGTACATCAGCCCGCCACATCATCAGTGTTTGTTGGACGAAACATGGCACAAAGGTTTTATTATTTTTTTTGATCATTTCATCGTTGTGGAACGACGAACCTGCAACCTTAAAAACTGGGGCATTTTTCTGGACCGAATATTTTTTGCTTTGGCTTATTTTTTCAAAATAGTGCTCCGATAACATTATTGGCTGCATTTTTAATTGAGATTCTGGCTTTGGACAACCTGAACAAACTGCTCTATGACTCCTCTTATCGCCCCAGTTTTTTTTTGCATTTCAAGACGCATGCAGACTTTTTTTTTTCTCCTCCGGACAGATCTAACGGATTTGCTTCCTCAGATCGAGGTGTGCGCCGCCCCTCCAGGTGTCCGGGCTCGTGTTCAGTCTTCTCTCTGTCTCTATCTCCTTAGGCCATGTTTGCCAGCTACGTCCCTGAAATCATAGAGTTAATAGGAAACCGCAAGAAATATGGCGGGTCCTATAGCGCGGTAAACGGACGAAAGTAAGTACCCCGGCCGGCCCGCCCCCCGGCTGGCCCCACCCCCCCACGCCGCACGCCGCCCTCTGCATGCCCTCTCTCTCTCTCTCTTCTTCACGCATGTAGGCCATGTTCGCTCGCTACGTCCCAGAAATCGCCGCTCTCATCCTTAATCGGAGGAAGTATGGCGGGGGTTATAACTCCACCCGAGGCAGGAAGTAAGTCAGAAACGGACGAGGTGTGGTTGTGTCACTCCGCCCTTTTAAACAGGGGGTGGGGGGGGGTTGGTGCCGTAGTGACCAGAGACCTCGGCCCTGTAAGACATGCATGGCGTGCTGTTGCTGCTTGTGTGTCTCAGTGGATTTTGCTGTCTATACCGTCCCCACCGTCCTAGTTTGTACTGTCCCCACCCCCCAGTCTGTACCCCTGCCCCCCCGTACCACCCCCCCCCCCCGTGTCCCTGCTTCCGGTTCCCCGCTGAAGCTCTCATGGCTGCCCTCCTCTCTATGCAGTGTCAGATGTGTTTATTTATGTTCACATTGACTCCTGAAGGCCCATCGTAATGTCTGCCCTTCTCTGTAGAGCATGTCATTACTGCGTATATCTGTCACTCACAGGTAGCCATGAAAACTGTTCTAAACGCCCACACAGAGCAGGTTTATATTTTACAGCCCAAAAAAAGCAAAAAGACATTCCAAAAATTCCATAATTGCCTGCTAAGTGTATGCTGGTCTGCTAAGTGTACGCTGGTCTGCTAAGTGTACGCTGGTCTGACTGATTCTGTGAAGCTTCTTTTCTCTCTTGCATGGTCATTGTGGCCTTCGCAGTCAGCTGGACCAGCTTTTTCTGTCTGTATAATCTCTTGCCTGTTCTCTCTCTCTGTGTTGATGTCTGGTGGCTTTTTCATGGTCATGTATTTGCCCTGAGAAAAGCCACTGTGTTGTCCACCGCTGCTTGTCCGTGTCCCAGTCACGGAGCTGGTCTTCAGTCAGTGTCCCAGTCACGGAGCTGGCCTTCAGTCCGTGTCCCAGTCATGGAGCTGGTCTTCAGTCCGTGTCCCAGTCACGGAGCTGGTCTTCAGTCCGTGTCCCAGTCACGGAGCTGGTCTTCAGTCAGTGTCCCAGTCACGGAGCTGGCCTTCAGTCCATGTCCCAGTCACGGAGCTGGCCTTCAGTCAGTGTCCCAGTCACGGAGCTGGCCTTCAGTCCGTGTCCCAGTCACGGAGCTGGTCTTCAGTCCCTGTCCCAGTCACGGAGCTGGCCTTCAGTCCGTGTCCCAGTCACGGAGCTGGTCTTCAGTCCGTGTCCCAGTCACGGAGCTGGTCTTCAGTCCGTGTCCCAGTCACGGAGCTGGTCTGCAGTCCGTGTCCCAGTCATGGAGCTGGTCTGCAGTCCGTGTCCCAGTCACGGAGCTGGTCTTCAGTCCGTGTCCCAGTCACGGAGCTGGTCTTCAGTCCGTGTCCCAGTCACAGAGCTGCTCTTGACAGCAGTTGGCTTGCTCTTCCCCCGGCCTGTGCCTTATTTGTCCTCTTTGTGTTGCCGTAGTTGGCTTTGCTGGCTATGCTTTCCCCGTAGCATTTATGAGGCTGTTGCGGACTCAGCCCGTGACCTGGCTGTACCTCGGCTTCTCGTCAGAGCAGAGATTTCCCTGAGATTTCCCCACTCACACGCGCCTCGTTTGGTTTTAATTTAAAAAGACAGTCTCTCTCCCAGACAGCTTGGGAGGAGGCGTTTGATCACGTAGAGTTTTCAGCAGGGCATGAAAATGGCACAACTCCCACCCCCCCAGTCCCCCCTCCCCCCAAATAAAAAGCCATTAGTGCCCTTTCGTTTGATGCTGTTTTCCCTGTCAGTGAAACAAGATTGATGAAATGTTATGCTTGGCATTGATTCTGAGTGTGGATTTACTGCGCGGTGTTGAGAGAATGGCCTGTCAGAACCACTGAGTCTCTCTCTCTCTCTGCTCAGGCATGCATATGGTTATAATTAGCGGTGAACAGCCCTACATTCACCAGTCAAGCTTAAATACCAGCAGCAAGCTTTGTATTAATATGTAAACATATACACAAGTGTGTGTGTGTCTGTGTGCATGCATATCATATATATATATATACACAGACACACATGCACAGAGAGAGAGAGACAAACTATTTTTCTCCATCAAGGTGGTCAAACCCGCAGAATGTCCCATTGTTTTCTTGAAAAGCCTTGCGTTATTAGAATCTGCAAATTATGTGCTCAAAAGATCAGCAAATTATGGGCTAGCATAGTGAGATCATTCCAACATGAAGGCAAAGGGAGTAGAGTGGTGATACGGTTGTGGTGTTGTAGCCGTTGATGATGCTGGACTGCAGTGTTTTAGCTGCTTTTTTAGACTGTAGCGCATGCATGCTTCCGAACGCTTGCTCGCAGCCTCCCTGCTCTGCAGTCCTGTGTTGTGTGTAGTGTTGCTCGATGCTGTGATTGCTCATGTCGTTGAAGCATACTGTATTCTTCACAGTATGCTTTCTTTAGCGTTAAGTGTCCGAGCTGCATTATGGGATATGCGCCGGACTTTCCGAGCTGCATTATGGGATATGCGCAGGACTTTCCGAGCTGCATTATGGAATATGCGCAGGAATTTTTCTGATGGCACTGAAGGGGGAATCACACCACACAACGTCAGCTTTTGGCTGGATTTGCATGTTGACAGAATTTGGCTAATTTCATATGATTTGGAAAAGGAAGCCGAACTTCACAACCGAGAAGTGATGTAATTTCTTTTTTTTTTAAACCTGCGCATAAGATAAATGCAATCAGGCTAATATGTGTCATTAAAGTTCTATGTGATTTTTGTTTTGAGGACGTGAGAAGACCTGTGTCTGTTTGGTTGGGGTGAGCCGACTTCAAAGTGCTACCGTTGCTAATATTTCTTCTTTTTTTGGCAAAGACTGGAATCTGTCCCAGGGCTTATGGAAATCTCTGAGAGAAGGGCCTGGATAGAGCACACTTTGTTCTTGTTTCAGTCTGAAACTGTTGATATAATCGTAGGATATAATCGTAGGATATATGCCACTTTTCAAGGTTATAACCCCCATCGTGTCAGTTTATACTTTTATGAAAGAAAAATTAACGGTTTGGATAGTCTGATATTTCCAAATTAAAACATTGGATCCTTCCAGGGGGAGGGAGAAAAATAAAAAAAAGATGTACTGGACATTTGAGACCAATAAGAGAGCACATTTATTTAAGCATTTATCTTAAATCAGAGCATGTTCTCAAATCAGATTATGGGTATATTCTGTATGTACACATTTGTTTGGAGGTGGTTTCTCTTGAAATTGTACAAAAAGTACACACAAACGGGGATAATTTCCATTGGTCTGTCTTTTGCTCACGTCTTTTAGAACAGATCAAAGCTGTGCTTGCTGTATGTTTGATTTACATGTCACTCGAAGTACTTTGATCATGTTAATAATCACTGGTTTGAGAATGGGCAGTGGAACATTACACAGGCAGGGTTTGAGAATGGGCAGTGGAACATTACACAGGCAGGGTTTGAGAATGGGCAGTGGAACATTACACAGGCGGGGGTTGAGAATGGGCAGTGGAACATTACACAGGCGGGTTGAATGGGCAGGGACATTACGGCAGGGTTTGAGAATGGGCAGGGAACATTACACAGGCAGGGTTTGAGAATGGGCAGTGGAACATTACACAGGCAGGGTTTGAGAATGGGCAGTGGAACATTACACAGGCAGGGGTTGAGAATGGGCAGTGGAACATTACACAGGCAGGGTTTGAGAATGGGCAGTGGAACATTACACAGGCAGGGTTTGAGAATGGACAGTGGAACATTACACAGGCAGGGTTTGAGAATGGACAGTGGAACATTACACAGGCAGGGTTTGAGAATGGGCAGTGGAACATTACACAGGCAGGGTTTGAGAATGGGCAGTGGAACATTACACAGGCAGGGTTTGAGAATGGGCAGTGGAACATTACACAGGCAGGGTTTGAGAATGGGCAGTGGAACATTACACAGGCAGGGGTTGAGAATGGGCAGTGGAACATTACACAGGCAGGGTTTGAGAATGGGCAGTGGAACATTACACAGGCATGGAAGTGGAATGACTAGGCAGCTGCTGACCCAAGCGCTTTTCGCGGATGAGCAGTGTGATGCTGTTCTGTCGTGACTTGTGCTTTCTTTAAGGGTAAGCATATTTTTATTGTCTTGTTATGTTACTCTCTTAAGAATAGGCTTCTCTGTTTACAGGCACATTGTGGTCTGTGGTCATATAACGCTCGAAAGTGTATCCAACTTCCTGAAAGACTTCCTCCACAAGGACAGGGATGATGTCAATGTAGAAATTGTTTTTCTCCATAAGTAAGTAACACATTCACTGTGTACAAGTTCAAATGTTGGAAACAAAGTGGATTCCTTTTTTTAAGTAATAATAAAAAGAGGTGAACTGATTGTCTACATTACGTAACGTATTAGTAGGCTAAGCCCCATTAATAAAGACTTATGCCAACTGGTATCTCACCATCCATATCCTAAGTCATTTTTTTAGATGCATGATGACATAGCATACACTACATGATCAAAAGTATCCGGACACCCCATTGTCTGGGGCTGTTTTTCATGGTTTTGGCTACGCCCCTTCGTTCCTTAGTCGATTCTGTGCTTCCCAAACAGTTTGGGGAAGGCCTTTTTCTGTTTCAACATGACAATCCTCCCAGGCACATGGCGAGGTCCATATAGAAATGGTTTTGTGGATAACCGTGTGGAAGAACTTGACAGACCTGCACATATGCTCCAACAACTAATATAAAGCCTTCCCTGAAGAGTGGAGCTTGTTACAGCAGCAAAGGGTGGACAAACTACATATCAATTCCCAATATTTTGGATGAGATGTTGGGTGTCAGGTGTCCACATACTTTTGGCCATGTAGTGTGCCTTATGATAGTCAATGATGGTTGGCATACTTGTTTATTAATTATTATGAAATTCTTATGAATGTCTCATGTAGTTAATGTAGATTTTATAGTTATTGTAAAGCAGTATTCACTGAACTTAAGACTCTTTAATGTCCTCTGTTCTTATTAGCAATAGTTTTTATATCAGAGATCTAGAGTCCAAATCAGAAGCAGCCTGAAAGTATAGTCTGTCTGAACTAATGTACTTATAAGACCTGTAATAACTCCCTGTTTTTTCTGCTGCAGTATCTGTAGTAACTCTGTTCTTTCTGCTGCAGTATCTGTAGTAACCCTCTGTTCTTTCTGCTGCAGTATTTCCCCTAATCTTGAGCTGGAAGCCTTATTTAAGCGCCACTTCACTCAGGTGGAGTTTTACCAGGGATCTGTTCTCAATCCGCACGATCTTGCCAGAGTGAAGGTAACCAGCTTTATGTCCTCTTCATGCACCACATTAAACATTACACAGCTATTAAAGATACAGTTAAAGCTGTTTATGAAGAGTCTCACAAATGAGCCTCATAAGGCCTCATAAGGACATCTTAAAGGAGTACCATGGTGGTTGAACGTGACACTTCCCAGTTGTCTTCAGGCAACAACAAAACAAATGTGCATAATTTTTTTATTCTTCAGTCATTTCAATGTACTTTAAAACGTATTTTTCTAAGCTAAATTTCCACTATAAATTCACCCGAACCGTCTGGGCGTGTAATGAGAACTGTCAGTTAGCTATGATTGACAGACCGTTCCCGTTACCATAGCTACCCCATGATACGCTCTCTCTTTGGGAGACTGATTTTCACAAGCTAGCTAGCTTAGTAGTATATCAGTATCGACAGATAGCTAAGTAAGACGTTGACTTGTATCCATTACAATTTTGCTATCTAGCTAGCCAGTTAGATAAAGCACAACTATACGTCTCATAAAAGCGAACTAGCAAGCTAACGTTATCGATAACATTGCCTTATGAAAGCAACCTCCTAGCTAGCTAAGTAGCTAGCTAGCTAAATGAATTAACCAGAAATAATCTAAGGAACTCTAATTTAAGTGAACCTAACGTTAGTCAAATATTTGCATTGTCTGACAGCAGATTCTTTACGGGCGTGGAAATAGGAGTGGTTACTGTATTCGTGACGTAGAAAATGACAACTTCTCACCGGTTGAAAATGGGACGATGAATTTAAAACGCATATTTCTCCAAAAATACAGAACGGACATATTTAATACTTTGCTCATTGTGTTTCTTCAATGCCTCTTGTGCAAACAGCCCATAAAACAGAGAAAGTGTGAAAATCACCATGGTACTCCTTTAATAACCGCAACATAAATATTCAGATGTTTTATAACTGACAGTTCCATGACATGCTGGATCAAAATGTCACGATCATTTCACTCATGATATACGTGCATATGACACATATGCCAGCATCTGCTTCTGTGTGAACTAGAGTTATGTTCCCACTGATGCAACTCATTGTCAAATTATGTATTTTTTTGGAATCAACAATAATATTTTACCAAATCAATATCAATATTCCACTATCATGTCTGTTCCTGACCCAGCTGACCATGCATATGCTACAAATATTATTCCAAACAGTAACAGCATTTATATCTGAGTCAGTTTTGTGTGTGTGGTGCTTGTTGTGCAGATACACAGTAATGCTGACTTTCTGTTGGATCCTCTGTGTAGATTGAGTCTGCTGATGCCTGTCTGATCCTGGCTAATAAATACTGTGCAGATCCTGATGCTGAAGACGCCTCCAATATCATGAGGTTAGAAGACGGCACTGCTCTTATTTAAAATGGCACTGAGCTTATGAGGCATTTATAGACACACTGGGCTTATGAGGCATTTATAACTACACTGAGGTTATGAGGCATTTATAACTACACTGGGCTTATGAAGCATGTATAACTACACTGCTGTTATGAAGCATGTATAACTACACTGAGCTTATGAAGCATTTATAACTACACTGAGCTTATGAAGCATGTATAACTACACTGAGCTTATGAAGCATTTATAACTACACTGATTATGTAAGAGAGTGAGAACAAAAGTACACTGTGTTTGTGGGGTGTTTTAACTGCAGTGGTCTTAAGCTGGTCTTTTGAAGCTACAGGGGATTTTTCTCTGTGAAGCAGAGTTAATCTGAAGACCATCTCTTGAGTAAACCCACTGATGCCTGTCTCTGATTTCATAGGGTCATCTCCATCAAGAATTATCATCCAAAGATACGAATTATCACTCAGATGCTACAGTACCACAATAAGGTAGGAGGGGAAAGCCCGCTTCTTAATACTTCACTCTAGTGTAGTTATTAAAGGCAATGAGTGATTTATTCTTTGAATTGTAGTTTGAATATAATGTTTAAGATTATTGATACTGTTACATCATCTCAGAAGTAATTTCAGAGTAATCAAGTTTGTTTATTTGACATCCTCTAGTATTACACAGGTAAAAGTGTGACGTGCTTACAGTAAGTGTTAGCTGAGTCGGAAGCCTTATATGAAAACATTTCAAATGCTTTTTCCCCTCTGTGTTATTCATGTTAGTTGTACTACCAATAATGGTTATTCTCCAGACTTGAGACGCTGCAGTTTATGGACTTGTTTAGATTTGTTTATATTTTTCTTTGTCAAAATCTTTTTGGAAGTTGGGATAGGAAGTTAGCATGTCTTTCTCTCCCCCCACCCCCCCGCTACCCAAAGAGCTTGGAATGGGGGTTGTTGACAGTAGGTTTAGGGAACGCTGTTCGATTAGAGACAGGCGTAACCTGCTCTGCGCTGTGACGCTAGGCCCATCTGCTGAACATTCCGAGCTGGAACTGGAAGGAGGGGGACGATGCCATCTGCCTGGCCGAGCTGAAGGCTGGGTTCATCGCCCAGAGCTGCCTGGCCCAGGGTCTCTCCACCATGCTGGCCAACCTCTTCTCCATGAGGTCCTACATCAAGGTGAGTTCATCCTCAGTGCACAACCTCTTCTCTACGAGGTCCTACATCAAGGTGAGCTCATCCTCAGTGCACAACCTCTTCTCCATGAGGTCCTACATCAAGGTGAGGTCATCCTCAGTGCACAACCTCTTCTCCATGAGGTCCTACATCAAGGCGAGGTCATCCTCAGTGCACACTGGGCCCTGGGGCCCACCGAGCCGTGGGGTCTGCCCAGCTCTGGTTCCTCACTTGGACGATTCCATCACTCATTAATCACCTGCCTTAACCTGTCAATGTTCAATCAAAAGCCTGTTCGACGTGCTGTTCCTCAGTAAATCATCCTCTGGGCTCACAGTCCTGTTTTGGCCACATCCCTCGTTCCATGGCAATGGTTCTGTCATTGTTAAAAAGTCATTTATATGCTCTATATTGGGTTTGCTTTTGTCTTTCATTGCTCTGATAGAGCAGGTTGAACCATGTGTCCGAATATAAATCAGACCCCATCTGTAATGAAGATTATTTTGGTGTTGTAGTCATCTGAAGTAAAGTTGCCCGTGGAAATGCTTTTTCTTATCAGTATGAATGATGGTTCTGGAGAATTGTGTGCTTAATTGGTGCCAAAGTAAATGAATGTCCGCACTGTAGTATACACACCAGGGGAGGCTTCTGAATTACAGAAGTTTGCAGTGTTATCATCTTTTCACCACGTTATTGCTTTCACAGCAAAATGCAGCCAAGTAGGGACACAGCAGCTAGACAATAACACGCATGATTAGACAATGACATGAAACTCAATGCACCATCGTGGTTGTATGCCTTGGTTATATATCTTGGTTATGATGTTTGGTTATTTTTCTTGGTTATTTGTCCTGCTTACATCTTTGTTATAGTACTTTGCTGAAGCTGCTGTTTATAAAGAAAAGGCTTGTGCTTTTCAACCCTGGAATTGAGGGCAACCAAAATATAATAATGAAGATGATAAAAGCAGTAGCCCTGAATGCTTTGGTTTTAAATGCACTGTTTATGAAGAGTTCAGATAAAGACTCAACCGTAAGGAAGTGGAGGATTTCAGCATTTTCTTAATCATTGATGGGCTTTGCCGTTAGTCTTAAACTTCAGATTATACAAACTATGGTGGTTATTTTATTTGAGTTCAGTATTATTATGCTGTAAAACCAGGAGTCAGCACAGTGGGTTGTGCAGGGAAGTTGAAAGGTTTATTTGGGCCCTATTAAATTTCCAAGCTAATGGTCAAAGGCAGCAATGCAAACTGTGCTACAAGTGTGAATATTTTTAACATCATATAAAATGACCTTTCTTTGTATGTAGCACCATGATGACTGAATCAAAATGCAGGCCCCATATATTGATGTATAATTACAGTCCAGTGAATGTCTGTGTTGGTCCTGTGAATTGCCAAGGTCAAAAACTCAAGGAAAAAAAACAAAGAAAGAAAAAATGAAAGTCAGATAAATCCAAAAGGGCATAAACCCGTCGGTATTTACTGTAAACCGCTGTTTAAAAATATTTCTGAAAGGTTTAGGCCCTGGTCAGCTTAACCCCCCTTGTCAGCTTAACCCAATTTAAAGTCTTTGGTTCATTACACACGAGTTTGCAGTGCTGTGAATCGTGCAGACTGAAAGCTCAATCTGTAATTTAAGACAAACAGAAAACCAAGATGTTTTATTTGACGTGTACCATTTTCGGTTTTTACGAGATAATGGGCACGTATTGAATCTTTTATTTAACTTTTGGCCACCAATCAGACAGATTGACTTGAGCCAAGATGAATTATAACATGCAATTAATATAGGGGAAATTTTGACCATGGGACAGGTTAAGGGGCACCCCTACATGCATTGATGCACGATTAAATATATCCTATAATTATGACTTCTCTTCCCAAAGTCTTGGCACTTCCTCGAATATGGAGATGGACAGACACCCGCAGTAGATGTTCTTACTTTTCAGAACTTTCATAATTGAGATACTATTTTGGATCCAGTAAAATGCTGTCTGTCATCGCAAGGCTCAATTTAGATGTGGCTATGATACTGCACTGTCAAAACTGTGACCAATGTGTCCTTCCATAGAGGGGTGATTAAAAATAATGGCCAGGTCAAATACACAGAAGTAGTACTTTTATTTTTAAATCGACCTAAAAACAGGATCATACACTTACGAAATATCAGAAGGAAGGATTAAACTCAAAGCTCTTGGAGTGAAGTTCTGGATTAAACTCAAAGCTCTCTGAGTTCTTGTAGTCATCGTAACGTGTTTGATTTCTTCCGACACACATCCTTATATACCTGGGCTATCTAATGACAAACATATGCAGTCCTAAAAAAATTATTATCTTAACACATACTGTATAATTTAATATGTTCAGGAAACTATTTCCATACCATGGTTTTTATGTCATTTTGGAATGCAATAATTGAATGTGATGTATTTGGCCATTTTTAGACTGTCTGTGCCCTAATTTACATAACGTGAAGCATTCACAGGTTTTACCAGCTGAAAGTGTGACCTGTTTCAGTTTGCATTTGTGCCTGAGTGATCATGAAGAGCTTGCTATTGAAGGTGTAGCTGCGTGAGCTACTTCTGGCTTCCTATCCTGAGTCTGTTTTTAGTAGGTAGTTTAAAGTTTGTTATCTGAGGTTTGACTGTATTAACTGTATCATCTAATGTATTATCAACTAAATGTTTTAGGCCATTATGCAATAGTAATACGTAGTGAAGTACTACACCATTTTGAGCGATAGTACTGCCATTTTACAGAATCGATCATGATATCTGCAGAACATTGGTGCTTTATTTCACAGTGCATGTACATGTTGATGCATCTATGTGTCTCCTGTGACTTATGAACTCGTTGGGAAGTATTGAGTTTTAAACCTTCTCTTTTCTAGATCGAAGAGGACACATGGCAGAAATATTATCTGGAAGGAGTAGCCAATGAAATGTACACAGAGTACCTGTCTAGTGCCTTCGTAGGCCTGTCGTTTCCTATGGTTTGTGAGTAAGTGCGCTGCCTTTATTCTCCATTTCATCCATGAGAATGAATGTGCTACAGTAGATCAGACTGTGTTTAATAGAGTTACTATGTTTGAAGTTGCCCCTCATTTCTAATACTATCACAATGATTACACCTACGATTAATATACCCAGTGAAGTTTTTTGAGGTCAGAAGCTGGTGAAACTCAGGTGAGGCGTTCAGGTTAGAACCCGGCATTAGGTGAACAGTGAAAGCTTTCCAGGCAGCTGGGATGTAGCCTGGCTATAAAATCAGTGCTCTGGGTGTGAACTGAGCTAAAATGGGGTTAAACTAGTCTGTTTATGTCAGAACGTCTCTCAGCCTATATTCCCACCCCTCTAGACGTCTACATTGCGGCTTTTTCTCACTGTATCTCTACCATTTCAGTGCCTGTTTCTGTTCTCCTAGTACTGCAGCTGCTGGTTATGGCACTAGTACATTAGTTAGTACTGATAATGGCAGTCAAATAGACTGTCTGTCAAATCTGACATTTTAAAGAGAGGTCAGGGTTCATTGGGCATTACAGAGCAATAATTAGCTCAGTGTTTGGTCTGACAACTGAACACAGTAAATTCAGCCTGTATTGTTTTATATACATTCCAGTCCTATTTGCATTATTACAACAGTGACTCAAATGTAATATTTATTTCAGTGGTGAATTACATGGTCTTAATAATGATAAAGTGCACGTTCTGAGTGTTGTTTTAATGTGAATTACAGTTTTTAACCATGTTTGTGCCTCAGATTGTGCTATGTGAAGCTGAAGCTTTTGTTGATAGCCATTGAGTACAAGTCAGAACAAAGAGAAAGCAGGTGAGAACTGCCCTGGTCTTCCTTTTTAAAACTGTTCTTAAATTTCTCTCACTACGGAAAAATATTGATGGTAAAACTGTTGAGCAATCAAATCATTTGAATTTTGTGATTTCTTTCCTATTTCACATTTCTCAAGAATTATATTGTCTACATCATTCTCTAATTCAATTTTCTGTTATTAAATAATATGATATGAATGATGCATATATTTTTTATTTTACCATTTTAGGAAATTTCTAAACTGTTTTCTTCTGTCATAAATTTAATCTTGAATGAATTACAGTAAATTGAAAGATTAGTTTAAATTCAAGACAACCGTTAAGGAACTGTTATCAGACTTAATGTGATTCCTTTCTAAAAACAATCCCAGTGAAAGACCTCCTGTGATCTGAATTTTAAAGTGTACGGCAGAGCTTGTTTTAACATGCAGTCCACCTTAAACCAGACGATAACGACCAGCCTATAATCGCACGGAAACCCTGAGCGGCCGCCAGCTAACGACTGGCTAGCGGTATTTCCCAAAGTTCACTGCAACCCTATTTGTGGGCAGTCTGCTCCCTGGGCTCTATTTAACGCACAGTCAGCGAAGACAGATTTTCAGATTTTTCCAATTTTCTGTAATTTATCAGCACAAACTTACACGGTGCTGTGGGTAGTATTTATCTCTGGGCTGAAGATGTGGCAAAGAGAAAGGTTCCACAGTCTCTTTAAAGGGACATTACACTTTGGTATAATACAGTGTTGTGGAGCTGAAGCCCATTGTGCGATGCATTGTGTTTGCATTGCATGAATACAGCCGACAACCGTTCCTCCAGGTTTTCAGGTTCCCAATTCACTCCCATTCATTTTCACGACCTCACCAAAGTTAATCGTTCAGGACGGGCACAGCTGAAGTCGCCAGTATTCACGTAATGCAAATACAATGGGGTAAGCTCCACCAAATTAATTGCGTTATACCAAAGTGAAATATCCCTTTAACAAGACTGTGGAACCTTTCTCTTTTATAACCCTTAGGAAAGTCGATTTTTTTCAACACGCCCGTTTCAGGAGTTCTGGCCTCTCCTCACCCCAGTGATTTTGACCTGCTCTGCGTCATCGTAGAAACAGAGTCCCAGGAGTTACGCTGTCCTCATTAATAGTGTTCCTGTGACATTTTGTTGACTACATATTGAACCATGATAACTATTGACATGAAGTACTGTGTCTCAGCAACCTTCAGCTGCTACACCCCCTCTCATTGCGCGCGTGCGGTCTCTCTGTGTAGAGCTCCTGTCGGAATGCAGCTGTTCTGTTGCCATGGTATCTGCGCAGGGTTCTGAGTGTGTGTCGCACAGATTGGGAGTGTCAGTCTCTGCCTGTATTCCTCCTGTGGTGTCGTCCCTGATTGGCTGATGTTGTGAGAGGACCTGGGTCCCGCTCATCATTCAGAGCTCCATCCTGTCACTGTGCTGTGGGATGTGTGTCAAGCACACTGACACCTCGTAGGGTTAATGCCGCTGTTTTGGGTTTTATTTATTTATTCATTTATTTACAGTTTATCATAAAGAATAACATTCTTTTTGCAATTCAGGCATTTTTCAATTCAGAATTTACAAACACTGTGCATGCTAAAATCATCCCATTTTCCATTTTATTAAATATATCTTGCATATGCATGATCTTTTAATAGTCATTAACAGACACATGCATATGTACAGTATATCCATAACCCAAACACCACATTTTATTTTCACTATTTATTTCACTATCTCTACCACTTTTTTTCTCTGGCTTTTTCCATTTTAACTCCTTCACTGCCAATTTGCTTCTGGAAATTATTTACTGACATTTTTTGTAGGGGAGGGTGGGGACTGCATATTTAAACATTTCATAATGTGTCACAAACTGAAGTGCCTTTTCCACTCTCTTAAATTAAATGGAGCAAAACTGAGCTGTAATTGTTGGGCGCAGCTATTATACAGTTTCTTCTGTTTTACATTTTTCTTAAGTAAGAATGGACACCCATTACACCATAGTGAAAAGGTTTAAATGGTTGTGATTGGCGGAAGTAGTAATTTCCTTTGCTTCCTTGGTTTCCTGTAAAATGGCTGTTATTTTAATGATGTAATTTCCTGCTAGCTGCCTTATTGTCTTATTTGGGAGGGACAGTGGCCCCCTTATGCTGCTTCAGTGGGACAGGGTGTATCCCTGCCTCTTGCCCAATGTATGCTGGGATAGACCTTTGCAACCCTGCCCAGGAATAAGCGGCTTAGATAATGGATGGATGCAGGGATATTATTTTTGTGGTTTTGTCAGTTAGTGCTTTTGGACGGCAAGGGTGCACAAAGTTGGCGGATCACTTCAATCAATCAATCAATTTTTATTTGTATAGCGCTTTGTCTCAAAGAGTAAGACACTTCAGGTCTGTTTATATCACATCACACAGCTTATCAGAGCAGAGACTACCCCCCCTTGACCATTATTTAGCTTGCTGATGTCCCTGATGGTCACAAATATACTGCCTTGTGTGGCTTCTAAATTACAAATGTAACAGCAAAGTGACGGGACAAACGAGAGTGAAAATCCTGACCTCACTTCACGGGCCTGGCCTGAAACGAGGAACACTGGAGCACACTTTGCCCAGGGCAAGAACACTGGAGCACACTTTGCCCAGGGCAAGAACACTGGAGCACACTTTGCCCAGGGCAAGAACACTGGAGCACACTTTGCCCAGGGCAAGAACACTGGAGCACAATTTGCCCAGGGCGAAAGGCACTGTTTAATTAACAGGGTTGGACAACTTCAGTGGGGAAATTATTATTATTATTTTTTTAAATTAATGCCATTGTTTGGTCAAAACTACCATAGGCACTTCTCTGACACTTATAAAATGTCTCCTCTTACTTTATGTTCATAATCTCATGCAAGTGTTTGATTTTGGATTTTTTTGTTTCTTGTTGTTCACAGAAGCCGAAAGCGGTATGCCTTCTTCATTGTCTTACCTACCGAGCTCAGATCCATCCTCACTGCTTTAGATCCTCCGGGCCTAAATGACAGGATAATCACCCCTGACCCCTCACCCCTGACCCCTCACCCCTGATCCCTCTCTCATTTATCTTTACAAATAGGCCTAATGCACTAACTTCTTTGCAGGCAGAGAGAGAGTAGTATATTTTTACTCTTGTCTTTGGTGCTTGCCGTTGGTACACCCAGGCTGATAGGCCTCTCCATGTTGACTTCCTGTTTGGTTTGTCACCCTCTGTCTGCCTTATTTACTTATTTATTTCTCTCTTGGTTTTTCTCCAGTGTCCGTCAGCTGTTAATGTGTGCATTTCTTTGTCCAGACTAATTTTTTGTTTCCTTCCTGGTGTTGCTGTTTGTCTTCTTTTCGCAATCAAAAAAAGTACTTCATGTTCTTATAGTTTCATTTCACATATCGAAGCCAAGAAAATTAAATAATCTTTAATATTTGTTTCTTTCTTTTGTTTTCTTGTAAACATGGACTCAGCAAGGATTGCTTATAATGGCAATTTTTATACATGTTCAGTGCCTCTGTTTTACTAATCCAGTACTCAAAATACAGAACTTCATCATCACTAAAATGGCAAACTTTTGTTCGCATATTTCCTTTCAGTATTTCATGCTTTTTACGTTACCTTCTCATGCTTCTCATGTTAAACATTTCTGCACTAAATGATGTTAAGCATGTGAACAACACCTTTTTGGATACTTTTATATTATCCAAATCTGCTAAATAGTTAAATTTAACACAATACAATTTGTAAAAGTTTCATTCCTGCTCTCCATAACTTATTTTCATACCACGTGTGTGTGTGTTCACAACACACTCTCTCACTCTGTACCCTTAGTGCTTGTGTGTCTTTGAGTAGATGTTTCTTAAAGTGAGGTCACTTCCTGTCAGTTTGGTGTTTAATGATCCAACTGCAGAGAAGTTACTGCAACAGTTAGCATCTACGTAATCTGCTGTGGTTGCCACACGTTTATTTATTGTTTTCTCACACTTGGTAACAGCATGTTTGAATGTACAGTCGTTTGAAATGTGTGAAGTGTGCCTTGTTTCCCACAATTTGAGGTTCTGATAATGACTGGCTTTGCAACTAGTGTAAATTAGAATCCGTTTTCTGTTGTTAAAATTAGTAACATGATCAAGCACCACGTGTACATGCTGACTGTGTCTGGTCTGGTAATCTGTAAAGTGGTGGATATCTCAGATGTGGGGAGCAAGCGTTTGTCTCTGGTGTTGTAGTGTTTTTGGGGATTTTCTCTCTTATTTTATGGCATGCCTGTTGTGTGACTCCCTTGGTGCTCGCAGGGCCATTCGCACTACTCCAAAGCTTTAAACTCTTAATGATAACCAAATGAAATCAATACGGGATTTAAGACACAGGCTTCTTTTAATATTTACATCACCAAAATATATTTTAAATTGATCATTGATTTCTTCAGTTCTTCTAATTGGCTATCTTTTGCGGCTGAAATCTTTGCGGTGGATTGAATTGCCCTTGGGTCGTAGTTTGGTGGTGATGTTTGTGGATCTGTGTAGAGCCCAGCGGAAAGGCCCAGGAAGTGATCAGATAGTGGGAATGTCAGCCAGTTTATTTTGGCTATCGAGGTGTTTGCACGAGCCAATGTGCAGTACAGTATTAGAAATTATTGTTGAGATGCTCACTAATGTAGTCATCTTGGCTGATGAGTTATTTTATTTTTTATATGAGCCTGTATAGGGATGCAAGCAGGGATTTCGGGCTCCATTAAAAGATCTCACATTGGCCCCTACCACCCCAGGAAAGCCCCAGTCAGGGCTCTTGGTGTGACCCCCCTCCCCACGTGTGTGCTTCAGCTCATGCCGCAGTACCAGGCCTCCTCCTCTGGGCTCTCTCAGTACAGACACAGACCTGGAAGATTGTCTGCTCAGTGTCTCAGTCTCTGTCGTTTACAATCATTGATGATTCCTATTAACAGGCAACCATTAATGAGAATGTGTGTGTTGTCCCGTCTCAGTCTAATTAATGGGGAATGATACATTTTTTCAGTATGCGCTCTTATTCCTTTTTGCAGGTAATGAATAATCTAATGATTTGGCTTGCAGAGGCTCCCTTTCAGTTTCCTTTGTGCCATAATGGGAGTTTCTTATAAGGATTCAGAGGACTAGTAATATAATGATAGTGATAATATTTTCTGCGATAGCTAACCACTGTTTCTAATGAAGGGAATGCTATAACTGTACCAAAATTGCGGTAAGCGTCCACATACAAATAAACAAATCACCTTATTTGTCTTAAAATGAACCCTTGTTCCTACATTTTGGACACGCGTCATGTTCTAAACATCTAAAGGTACTTTGTGAAGTCTAGCATTCCTCATCTGGCTTTTCAAAGGCTTTTTGACCGTTCTCAAATTTCACTAGTCATTATAAAATAGTAAAATAGTCATTAGTTGTCTGTTCATTCCTTGGCATTTTCATACTTAAAGTGTAAGTAGAGTATCAGCATTCTATAGCTGTCTGATCCAATTGTGTATTCAAGAGCAGTGACTGAAAGTACTTTGTCACAGCAATTTTAATTCTCTTTTCAGATAATTAAAATTTCCAGTCCTGCGCCTGTGTATTTTGTTTGTATGTGTCTAGCCTGCATACCAGTTTACACGTAACGGTTTTGTGGTGGTACTAACCGTTTCATACCAATAACACCTCACAGCCTTAATGTGCTACAGTATCTTAGTCATCAGTCTCCTTACAGCAAACAAAAGGACAAGAAATCTTTCACAAAATTTTTTTATCTCCGGATAAAGGTTTTATATATTTGTTTGTACCATTCCTCTTGATTAGCGTGTTTGGATGTTAGTGATTAATTGCCAAAGCTAATGAGTAATTATTCTGTGTGTTACATCAGTATTCTTATCAACCCTGGGAACCACGTAAAGATGCAGGAAGGGACGTTAGGATTCTTCATCGCCAGCGATGCCAAAGAAGTAAAGAGGTAAATCTGCCTCCATCTCACATTTTATATCAAATAACCAACCACTGACATATTAATTTTTCTTTTTATTTGCTATATGGAACTTCTGAATATTGAGTATAAGAACTATCAGTACATTTTAGGTAATAACAGTACACTAATGCTGGCCATGATGTATGCATGTATTCTCTGTTTGTAGAGAATCCAGTAAAGATGATTAAGGTGTTGCAGATGAATCCAGGAGGGCTGTTGCAGTTTAAATGAACAGTTTATTCTGCTCCACACACAGTATACCTGGGAGAAATCACAAATGTGCCATATAACTAATGAATGCTTTATCAGCCAAACACCACAGTGGCCAAACGTTTGTGTCTCATTACATTTGTGGGAAGTGAGGACATTGTTGTTTTTTCCTGTCATGATTCTCCTTAGGGCATTTTTCTACTGCAAAGCGTGTCATGATGACATCACAGACCCCAAAAGGATCAAAAAGTGTGGCTGCAAGCGGTGTAAGTGTGCCTTCGTTCCCGTGCCGACGGTCGTCATGGCGACCTGTTTGTGATCGCTTCACTTCAGCAGCAGCCTGTGTGGAATATTTCAGCAGTCACAGTACATGTGAAACTTGCATTTAAACGTACATGAATAATTTGTCTAAAAAAAAAAGTGAATGTTTATTTCTGGGGAATGTGTTTTATTTTGCCTTTTTCCAGTTTAAAATCTTCACAGATGTTAGTTGGCAGTGTTTGGTTCAGTTGATCTGTAATATGCTTGACTGTGTGAGAGCATGCTAGGACATGTATGTCACCTAGCAGAGGTCATGCACATTTTTTATTTTATTTTTTCTTGTGGTTTCCTTTACAGGAATGCAATGACTAAATTTTGTAAATACACAGACTTTTGTAAAAATCAAAGGATACAGATTGAGCAGGAGCAAAAAAATATATTTTTTCATAAGGATTGTAGTGAAGGGTTTGGAAATGGCCAGAATACTGATAAGGAATGACTTTAAAGGGATAGTTTACTTTTGTGTGCACTTTCTTGGTGCATGTTTTTTTATTGTTCTGACAGTTTGTCTGTGTGATGAAGGTTGTTTTCGGTATTTACAGAAGTTTCGAGCATCCTGCTGGCTTTGCAGTGGCTTGTATTGGGCATTTGGGGGTTTGCGGTTCAAAGCCAGAAAATACACAGCAGACTCCGGTGCAGCTTGTACTGCAGCATTATGGCTCCAGAGATTGTTTGTGTGAATATTACCCGATTATTCTTCAGAAATTATGTTCAATCTTATTTTCAGCTGGAACTGCTTCCTGTGGTACATGCAACCTGAGACCACTGCCCTCAAGGAAAGAAGTACCGACACAATATAAAAACTGATATTTATGATTATAATTGTGAACAAATTGTTATAAAATTGATCTGTTCCTATGTAGGGCCTCAGGAAACATAACGTCCCTGTACAAGCTGCTTTCAAAACCCCAAATGCCCCTGTACCCACCACTGTAAATCATCAGAAACTTCTGGGAATTTCTAAAATGTCCTTCCTTGCACATCCCAACTGTACAGAGCAATCGAAAACATGCCAACAAAACTGAAATAATGTTTTTTTTTTTTAAAAAGAGCCAGAAAGTGAGCTGTCCCTTTAAGAGGCAGCCGCTCGCTAACGATGCAGTGTCAGACGGATATAGAGCTGGACTGACGTGATTGGCAGCTCTTCAGGACAGCACTGTCAGTTTGTGTGAATATGGCGGGAATGGGCGAAGCTCCGCCTCTCAGAGTAATTGGGTCACAGATCAAGCACCCCGCTGGCCTGTCCCGTCTGCACTGCCACCCACATCACCACCAGGCCCACTAGAGTCAGTTGGATTTGCTGGTTCAGTGCTAAAGTCGTTGCAGTGCATTTAGACATATTCCAGGCAGTGCAGATGCATTAATTACTTATTGAGACAGTTTCACAGACACAGATTGAGCCCAGTCCTGGACTAGATTCAGTTCTGAGGGGTGATTCACCATACAGAACTGAATTTAGTCCAGGACTAAGCTTAACCAGTGTCTGTGAGACCAGCCCACAGTATAGTCATTTTGATCATTTTTTGACGGGAGAAAGAGCTGCTGATGGAGGTGCTCTGGTTTTAACTGGATCATAATTACTCCTAAATAACAGCTAGAGGTAGAGTACAGGCTTAATATTTCTGACCTTGAGTTCAGATGTAGAACTGGTAAAATGGGGTGAGATTAGTAATCAGCAGTTGATGAAACAAAGCTGAAAATTAGCACGTGAGATCAGTTTTTCAGCGTTTATGAAAAGACAGACATTTTTTCTTTTCTATAAGAGGTAGTAACACCAGAACTCCAGTGTGACATTGTGGTTACGTGACCTAAACAAACACTTGTCCAAACCGGTTAACCACAAAATGAATGATTTAAAAAAATGCATCAGTAAAGTTCAAGGACAATTACTTTAAGAGCTTTATGCAGACAATTTGCAGAACTACAGAATTTCAAGCATTGCTCATAAGAAACCTCTGGCATATGAATTTTTTGTGAAATATAAAATTCATATGCCGGAGGTTTCTTAATGCCACGTTATATTGGTTTTATTTATTTATTTTTTTTACTGTGAACTGTTTCTTAACCCCAAATTTATACTTTGATTTGAAGTAATGTTAATGTCATCGGTGATGTCTGCAAAGATGTGGATGGTCTTGCAAAGAGATGTCAGTTCCATTACTGCTCTGGAAAATCTGTTTCCTCCTTTTCTTATGACCGTTGACGTACTTTTGATGTTTTGATATGTTTTGTTTTTGTCCTCGCTGCCTTGGAATTCTCCACTATGTTTTAACTTCTGACTGGTAGTGATATATTGTGAGTAAAAGCAGGTTCCCCTTTGACCAGAGTACAGTGCTCCACTGTCTTTCCTCCACAGATAGCTTCTGTAAATGTTGCATGTACCAGTGTACTGTAGCCTCTGCATCCTCACCCCTCATCTCTACCCTGTCTTCAGATCAGAAAGATTCAGGCTTAATTATGAGAACAGATTAAGTAACATTGTGTATGTTAGAAGGAACATTAGTCACATATAAGTCAGTTTCATTTTTAATTAGATTGCAGACACGCCCCCCAGCTGTGCTTCTTTCAAAGGGAAGCCTGAAAGTGATTATAGAAGCCCCCATTATACCCGCTGCCCCAGAGCACCATGGGAAGGATATCAGAGCAGAACGTGGCGACAGTGTTGAGATGCACAGCTCAGCTTCAGGAGCATTCATGTCAGATTCGACTGAACAGAGGAGGGGAGAAGAGAAAACGCGACTCCAGCCACTTATACCCACCCGCCTGCCGCCTGAGCTCATTTCACCAGCTGCTGTCCTTTTGCAACGGAGGAAAAAAAACGTTCAGTGGGAAGTTCATCAGATCTTCAGCCTTTAATGCGCGGTGCCGTCGCCACACAGTCAGACAGTCGGGTGTTCCCGTCCGCCTCGCGCCTCTCCCCGCCCGGGTTACAGCGCCGAGCTTCTCCTCTGTACGCGCGCGTCTCCCGCACTCCGCAAATTTAAATGTCCCCGTTCCCGTTTCAGTTCCCGATCGTACCCGAGCCCGTTTTGCTCGCTGCCTCTAAGTCTGTTCCTGTAAGGCTTACCGTGTCGCGGCTGAACGCGCGCCGCTGTGTGGAGACCTGCCACTAGATGTCCTCATAGCTCTTTTGCTGTTGTGTGAAATCCGAAATGAGCACTGATCTCCTCAGATACCTGCATGCAGGAATGCGACCAACAGAACGTGTTATTTAATGTGTTAATGTAGCTACTCAGAGTGCGTTAACTTTAGAAATTTTCCTAACTACAGAAGGACTTTATTTGGGTCAGTTTTCGTTTTTATGTGGGTGATTTTGATTTGTAGACTTTTTTTTCTAGTTATTATGCAAGACTACATAGCATTTACATTAAGCGTTAACGTTAAGTCTGAAAACATGTCATTTATATATCAGCTAGACCGGTTCCAAGCTGGTCCAAAGATGTGTGTGTTGGGTGTTTGCGTAGGGTTTCTCTTAATAAGTGTAACTGTAAGTGTAAAACTATCACAAAATACGCAATCTGGATTTATCTCATTTTAAAAAGCATAGCTTTATTTAATGTAATGTTTATTTGTGGTGCCATTAATGACCTTTTGTACTGTAATTACAAATGGGGAAGAGTGACACAGTACAGTGTATTTAAATTATTTTGTGAAAGTGAAAGCAGATCATTCAGTATACAGTAGTATGGGCCTACTTTGTTATTTGCTCTTTGTTATGTGGGACATCTGGATTTACAAAAGCATAACTCTGTCAGGATCAACTGTCCTTAAGTATTTTACAATCGTCAAGGTCCAAGTTTTCTTTCCGCTTGAAACACGGCAGAATATTTCCCATTACTTTATTAGTACATTATGTGAATTGTGGCCTTTTTGAGGAAACAGAACGTCAGTTCGATTGCGTTTCATCCTGGTTTCCCTACTTTGTATTTCTTTTGGGGGATCATTTTTGACATGTTGATTAGTTGTACTTTGCCGAAGTGGCGTGGTCTCATGTTTGGTCAGTCGATGTTTCTGCTGATGGCATTCCTGCTGGATAAGGTTACGCTTTACCCCGAGGGCTCAGTGCAGAGTTTGGTATGACATCATTTAAATCACGTCCAATCACTCGGTCTCGTGTTTCATATCCCTTTGTGTTTTTCGGACTAACATTGCGAACATGCTGCACTCCTAACGAATGCAGATTAATTACTGCAGTAGTCGGTGCAGCATGATCTCTTGCCGTTCGTGTCTGATTGCTTACGCTGTCTGATCCCCAGAACAGTTTGATTTGTTTCTTTTGTCATTAAGAATCGATCTGCCTTTCTGCATGCCGATAGCCACCAGTCCCAGCTATTATGCATGGTTTTCTATAAACAACAGTCCCAGAGGTCTTTGTTTTGGAGCCATTTTTCTCGAAGCCCTTTCTCTCCAGAGCGGGGCACTTAAATTGTCCACTTAATTTGGGTTCATTTTTACAAATAGCATTTAGAAAAGCCCACGGTCTCCCCAGATTGCATTTCTTAAAAGTGCCAGACTCCATTACAGCTGGCTTGCAAAGTGCCACCGGGCCTGGGACTGTTACCCCCCACCGCCCCCACCACCCCCCCACTGCCCCCACCCCCCCAAACCCCAAACCCCCCCCGCCCCCACCAGCATGGCGGAAATTGGCGGCTGTGCTGCTTCACTGCAAGCCCAACCCCCCCCCCCCCCCGCTCTGAGAGGCGCACTGACACCTGCTCGTCTACACCAGTAAACCCTCTACACCTGAGACTGCACACCTGAGACTGCACCAGCACACCCCTACACACCTGAGACTACACCAGTAAACCGTCTACACCTGAGACTATACCAGTACACCCCCTACACACCTGAGACTATACCAGTACACCCCCTACACACCTGAGACTATACCAGTACATCCCCTACACACCTGATACTATACCAGTACACCCCCTACACACCTGAGACTACACCAGTACACCCCCTACACACCTGAGACTGCACACCTGAGACTATACCAGTACACCCCTGCACACCTGAGACTATACCAGTACACCCCCTACACACCTGAGACTGCACACCTGAGACTATACCAGTACACCCCCTACACACCTGATACTATACCAGTACACCCCCTACACTCCTGAGACTACACCAGTACACCCCCTACACACCTGATACTACACCAGTACACCCCTACACACCTGAGACTACACCAGTACACTGTCTACACCTGAGACTATACCAGTACACAGTCTACACACCTGAGAGTACACCAGTTAAGTGACTTATCTGGGACTTATTTATGAAAAACTAAGATTATAAATCATATTTGCTTTAATGTTGAAGTAATAGTCTATATTTTGACGTGAAAGGTCATCAAGTCCACCTTGGTGGAAGTATTCGGTGAACAGCAGAAAAAGTACTGCCCTGTACGTCTAACTAAATATGTTCACAGGGTTTTTAAAATCACAGGACTTTTAATTTATTGGTTTAAATGAGAACATTGTAAAAGACTTTGAGTGGTACAGTATGATGTTTAAAAGACGCATGCTTCACACAATCACACACACACACAGTTTTATCTACAGTCACTAGTCACACACACAAAGCCTTTCCTGCTTCTTCTCTCAGAGCTCTCCTCAAGAGCTTTTCGGTTCTGAGATGCAGAGGTTGCACATCAGCAGTATATACAGTACATCATATACACAAGAGCTTGCATGGGAGCATCATGTACAGTATGTCAGTTAGGTGAGGCTTTGAAATGAGGGTAAAGCCGCTCTGGACTGTGAACCCCAGTACCGGAGCGTTGGAAGGTCTGTAGGGGGCTGCTCTGAAACAGCTGAGGGGTAGAGTAGGGTGGAAAGCACCATGTGCCACAGCCGCTGCATGACGGACACAGGTACGTGATCCAGGATGTCCTGGAATGTTCCGGAAAGAGGAATGGAATAAAACAGGGTTTGCTGCTGAAGACATCACTCATCCATCCCAGAATTCCCTCCCCGCCCACCCCAGCCATGTTTGACCGAGAATAACACGAGCGGCTTTGGAACACAGAGCTTGACCTTGGAGATCTCCTGCCGGCCCAAACCAAGTAATTGGCAGATAAAATTGGAAACCTTTTTTGATTGGGGGGAAAAAAAGCAACAATAGTGTTATTGTTTTCTCAACAGTCTTGAGAATTCGATGACCCACAGTGAAGTTCCAGAGAAAGCCTAATTCTGATCGGAAGGTTATGTGCACAGTAAACTCCTGATAAATGCAGCATAACTGCCATATAAGTCAAATAGTCCCTGTGTTGCACACACAACATTCATAAGGTGCCAGCTGTCCACTGCGCAGTGAAATTGAGTATGCAGCTGTATCAGGTTTGTGATCACAGGCAGTGGACAGCTGTCAGGTTGTGATTGACTTCATTAAGTCGATCACTTCAGTCACAGTCTCTCTCTGTGCAAAATGTGTCTGCAGAGGCGTGACTGAGGCAGTGAGTCTTCAGCCCGGGGCAGCCGCGGGTGTTTACCCCGCTGTGCTCTCCCGCGTGCCTGTATCTCCCCCAGGGTGCGGTCTGTCAGCTCTCTGTGCCTAAAGCTCGGTCTTCGTCCTGTGAAGTAGCACTCCGACCTCCCTGGTTTGGATATTGCCTTGTCATTAACCTGCTTTTCCTCTCCTCTCACCCAAAACACAACTGTAGCCAAGATGTCCATCTCCAAAAGAATGAGGCTGGCATGTTGTTTTGATTGCGGCCGTTGCGATCGAGACTGCGCGTGCATGTCAGGCAGTGTACATAGTAACGTGGACACCCCCCCGAGAGCCTACCCGCTTTCCTCTGTCTCTGTAAATGAAACCAGTTTACGTGCCTGTAAGTTTGACCACCAACACATGTCCTTCCATGTCTGTGTCGTGTGTGTGTGTGTGCGTGCGTGTCTGTGTACATACGTGTGCGTGACGTCCTCCATGTGCTCCGTGTCGTGTTGTCGTGAATCCATGATTTGTGTTCCTCTGGCTGTTTTAAATGGCTGTCTTTGCTGTCTGTCTTCCCCACTCCCTCCTTTTCCGTCTTCCTATCGTAATTATTATTATTATTATTATTATTACCGTGGTTGTTGTGGGATATGGTTTCTTGGTAATGGTGCTGTGGCTTCCTATAGGTGGTAGGTCTGTGCTGAGCATGCTGTATGATATTAGAACACGTGTCGTGCCCGTGGTTTTTCAAGTTGGTGTTCGATGTGAATACTGTTCAAATCAAGTGTATGATGAAAGTCAATGAATATTTTGGTGAAGGTAATTACTGTGTTGGGTATTGTATCACTAAATGGTTTTTCAAGTCTTTTCAGGTCTGGGAAACTAACTGTTTTTCTGTTCTGTTTTTTATTTTGTTTTGCTTTCCTCTAAAAAACCACTTCAAGCTCACTGGATTTACTGCCAAGGGTTTATGGCTACACAGGTTGCATGGTGATAGATTTTAAAGTCTATTTAAGATCATTTGCCATGTTGTGTGGAGAAAAAAAAGTGTTTACATCTTTACATAGACCTGGCAAAACCAGGCAGCCTGTGGAAGTGGTGTTGGTAGGCCAGTAGGGGGCAGTCTTTTGGACTAAGCAGAAAACCAATGCTCCAGTGCTGTGGCAGGGACACAGGGCTGTGGGGGATGCTGTCTTTCAGAAGAGATGGTAAACCTCCTTAAAAACTGTAAGGAAGAGAAAGGGATCTCCTGGTGCTCTTGCCAAATTTCCGATCTGGCCCTCTCCATTGATCAGACTCACACCCAGAGTGTTCTGCTGTAAAATGATGCCCTTGTTTCCAGCACGTTGGTAGTGCACGTGGGTAGTGCACGTTGGTAGTGGATCGTTCCCCTGGACACATGTACTGTTAGGGGTCTGTGGAAAGGGGTTGCATAAATGCAGTTTGGTTTGTAAGTGTTCCTGTTTTTACTTCTGCATTTAGTGAGAGTTTGTCACACATGGGCGAAATCGCTGAGGGGTAACACACTGCACATAAATATATGGTTTTTTTTGTCGTTTTCACTGTAGTGTGTGTTACATTTACACTACACTATACTTGCTCAGTTCTCTCTGAACTGTACACTGCAAAAATAGGTTTCTGATTTATTTTTGCTAAATTATTTTCATGAGACAGGTTTCTTTGAGTGTAGTCTTATGAGTACTATCAAAGCAAGGTCAACCCTATTTCCTCTTGAGCAATCTACGGCCTTTTTAAAGACCAGCCCACATTAGCGTCAAACGCGGGATCGTAAGTTTGGCACTGGGGTTTATGTTCCCTGGACACCCGCTACAGGTCATTACAGGTCATTACAGCGTTACTGAGCTTGCTTTTCTTATCATGGCTTGTTACAGACAATCCGGGTGACCGATGTGCATTCTGCCCTTGTTTTTTCACGCTATATATTGGGCATGTCCTGTCTTATTTTCAGTCAGGTTTACATGCACCACTGTGTGCGTCTCAGAAGTTTTACAGTAGTGGTATAATTATTCAAAATGCCCTCTCATGAATACCTTACTTTGTTTCCTTCCCTGGTTATTTCATAACTGCACTAATTTTTTTCTTTGAAATATGATTAGTCAGACTCGTTGAGAACATTCTGCTGTACTGTGGATGGTTAAATAGCGCTTACATGTTGGGATCTTATTCGCTTCTTGAGTTTGTTTTTATCATTTCTTAAATCTCTACATCTGCCATTTTGCCCCTGGTATTTCAGACTTGAAAAGGTGCAGAAACAAAGGCAGCGTATTTGTTTAGTCTTTGAAGTGAGATTTGTGAAAACTAAACGCCTCTTATTCCAGCATACCAAACGTGCTGTGTCATTATGGGAGGGCAGAGGTTACTGGAAAGCTGAGATGTAGAATGAGATGGAAGATATTTAGAAGCAGAAGAAGTCCGCTGTTCAGACAGCACTTGTCATCCTGTGGAATCATTTGTGTTGAAAAGAAAGCGTTATTCTGCTGTGCAGTATGACAGAACGACAGATTTAGCTGTAGCTAATGCCATTCCTTTGTGTACAGTAATGCTTTGGTATTTGAGCTATTCTTAACCAATATGCTGATGCTGGATGATGAAACTGTTGAGTTCACTCCTTCATGCCACGAAAGGCCAAGCAGAGTTGTTATGAAACTCAGATTCACTGAAAGCAGACACTGATGTCTTCTGACAGGACGCGTTTCTGAAAATACTGTTTGACAGGAGTCAGGAAAGAGCAAGGTGGCTGATTCTTTTTTGTTTTGTTTTGTTTTGTCGGTGTTTGATTGCATGGACTGTTTAATCTTCTGAGCAATCTGAAGAATGCTGTGGCATTGTTCCTGCATATTCTAACTTACAGTAACCGCTATTAGAGACAGCTCTGCACAGCCTACTATGGTCTAAGTTTGCCTTTCCCTCAGATTATTACGCACAACTGATCTCTGATCTCTCTGGGCCATTGTGAAAGCTTATTTCCACTTTCCTAATCGCACGTTGTCCCTGGCCCTTGCTGAACACTGAGCACGCTCTATGAGGGGAAGTCTCTTTTTAAATTTTGTTGCCCCTGTCCATTAAAGCATTACTTAATAAATTCATTGTTTCTTCATCCTCCATTCCTTTACATTTTCTTCATCCTTCAGGAACTTTTCAAAAGCTCCCTTCCAGTTCTTCCTCCTGACCTTCTTCCTCCATTTTTTTATTTTCTGTCCTAAACATTACAAGTCTCTCCCCTTTCATAACTTGTCATTTATCTTTCCATTTTTCTCAGCTAAAAATATCTTTAATGGATTTATCCGACCAAGTAAGTTTGTTTCGTTGTTCTCCACCCTTTTTGCACTTCCTGCTTCTGCCCTCAGCAGCACCTCATTGGTCAAGTTGCCCTATCATGTGACCCTTTGGCTTTTTTTAAGCTATGCAGTGATAAGCTTTCACCCTAAATCATTGCTGGCTGATGTGCATTAATAGTTGTCTCGAATGACAGATTGTGTAGTGAATGAGTAATTTTGGCTAATGTCTGTCAATTTCTGCACTAACCATGAAAATGTATATATGCTGTACATGGATGTATGCTGGCATGAGTATGTAAGAGAGGCTAAATCAGAAGCAGATGTAATTCTAAGTGCATAATGTCAGTCCTTAGCGTTGGTCTATGAGAAAATTAGAAAAGAGTTTGTAGTATGTTTTCAATTTTCTACAGAAATATGTGTTGTAGTGTTGCTCCCAGTAGATGGTGCTACAGCTCTAGGTAAGCAAGAAGCCTAAGGAGATACGTACTGTATGTACAGTCTGAAGTGGATTTACACTTGGGTAAACCCTTTACTGTTCCTCCATTTTGTAACGGGTATTCTACATGGAGACAGAACATATGCCATCTGTTTGACATTACTGTAAGTATATAAATCCATGAACAAAAATGTATTTTGTTCATGGATTTATAACAAAATACAATGGCATTGAGGTAGTTTATAGATGGATGTCACATTAAAATGATTAATTTCCTTGCTTAAGTCATTCTTTTTACGGTTCTTTGGCGTCGACTATCATGTGATTTTCTATGAGAAATGTAACAAAACAATTCCAAAAAGGAATGCAAAAACAAGTCAGACCACCAAATGTTGATATTTGAAAACATTCGTAAGAGTAAAGAGTCATTATTAGCTTGTGAAGCATACTCTTTCATACGCCTTTTTTTTCTTATTCTTGTAAAAATGATTTCATAGAGAAATGCTTTTAAAGGAATCCTGTAGCGATGAAGTCCTTTTGGGTGAAGGGAATGAGAGGGTCTCGCTGCGGTTTTAACAGGAAGGGAACGCTGGGCTTGACAGGTTGCTGGCACTTGATAAGAAATGGATTACAGACTTGTCATTCCGTTTGTGCTCTCGGAAGAGACAGTTGGCGTCTGGATTATTCTGGATCCACGGTGGACCTGCCACGCTGCGTGTTCTCAAAATAATACTGCACGTGTTTGACAAGGGCCGGATGAATCCAGGAGCTATCAGCGCGGAGGTCTGAGCCTATCCAGTATCTGTCGGTGGAAATAATCATCTCTGTATCGCTCAGAGCCCGTTTTAGAGCTGGAACCGCAGTTAAGTCCACTTAGCTGTTTAACCTCATATTTTATGTAGAGTTCTGTACAGGTTTGAGTGACAGAACTGGCACAGCACAGCATGTGAATCAGCTTAGATGGTCAGTTACAATGATGGAATAAAGTACCTGGGTGTACATTAGGCCTGAAGACTTGTAACTACTCACAATGCGATGTTCCCAGGGACTTATTTCCCTCTGAACTGATTTCCTCATTGTCCTTCTGATTCTCGTTTCCCTCTAAACTGTGACTTTGTTGTTGTTGGGGGAAGCCGAGGTGAATATTTCGGCGCATCCTCTGTCTGTGATTACCCACTGTCTGAGATTACCCAGTGTCTGTGATTACCCAGTGTCTGAGATTACCCACTGTCTGTGATTACCCAGTGTCTGAGATTACCCACTGTCTGTGATTACCCAGTGTCTGAGATTACCCACTGTCTGTGATTAGCAGCTGATTAATGCAGTTGTCTGTGTGAACACTTATAAATGCAGATCACAGATTCTCAGCATGGAGAAAAGCAGAGGGGGTCTGCTCTTGCTTACGTTCTCAGGGTGTCCTCCATCTTAAACTCTTTCTGTGCGACGGCTCATTTCTTTCATTGCCGCTCTGCAAACCGCAGTGCTGGTTTATTTATATATGTCTCTAGTTCTCACTCTGATGTATTCTGTGTTGTCATGACTTTGCTCTCAGTAGAAGCCGAATGGGGAAAAGAACAAGAGTGAGGCTTTAATTAATTCATGTTTATTATGAATAGCAATGCATATGTCATATTGCACATTTCATTTTATGCCGAGTGGTTAAGTGGTGTTTAATAACACTAGGGTGTCATCTTTGATTATCAGAAGTGACAGCTGCTTTTATGGCACGAATGATTGGCTCATTTTCTTTAAATGGTAATTAAATGGAACTGAATTAAATGCATGAAATGGCAAAGATTTATTTTCATTAATATAAATCTGAAGATCTGTTGTGCTCAGTGTTTAACTGACAATGTTTACTTACTTTTGTTTTTTTGTTTAGCTTGATTTCAGAATGTTCATATTTACATATTTGGCGGTGGATATACAGTACTGTTCAAAAGTCTTAGGCACCTGTGAAAAAAATGCTGTACAGCTAAGATGCTTTCAAAAATAATGAAATGAAAGGTTATAAAGAACAGTAAATAGTTAAAAACTAAATAAAATCAATGTTTGGTGTGACCACCCTTTGCCTTTAAAACTACATAAATACTCTTAGGTACACTGTCCTGTAGTTTTATAAGAAAATCGGCTGGTAGGTTGTTCCAAGCATTTTGGAGAACTTGCCACAGTTCTTCTGCAGATGTTGGCTGTTTCGCTTGCTTCTGGCTCTCCAGGTAATCCCAGAGACCCTTGATCAAGTTTTTATCTGAAAAGTAGTCTATTACTTAAAATATTACTTCGTTTAACAAAATATAAAAACGTATCTGTAAAATTTCATTTTTTGGAAAATTCAAGATTGTAAATCTCAGATTTGCTCTTTTCTACTGACACACTAATGCAGAAAACAAAAAATAAACATCTAAGACCAAATATATGCTATATATTACATTAAAAAATCTAGGGTGCCTAAGAATTTTGTCCAGTACTGTACATTGGCAGCCAGGTTTGTTTCTGTTTGCTGTGCTGTGTAGTTGCTTTTTTTGCCCTTTTCGTTGTCAGCGCTTCATTGTTAGGCAGTAAAGGATGATGTTACACCTGCTTATCCGAGTCGCTCTGATGACGTTAGACTCGTTAGTTTCAAATTTCTATTTTTATTAATTTTTTTAAATAAACAGAGCTGTCAGATCTCCAATATATATATTACAGTATCTGCAGCTCTCTTTAAAATATTTGAAGTGGAATGTCTAGCATTCAGTTTCATTGCCGGTTATAGAATGGCTGAGCATGTGAAGTGGGCATATGAATGATATTCAGATTCCTCATATACCGGACTGGACTGGACTGGAGTGGTCTCGACTGGGCTGGGCTGGACTGGGCTGGGCTGGGCTGGGCTGGGCTGGACTGGACTGGGCTGGACTGGGCCCGTTCCATCGCTCACTTCGCACATTGGCTTGAGCTAACAGGCGCTGTGATGTGGAATTCTCACTGAACTAATACCCATTACAGCCCGTTTGGCGTTTCCCAGCCCTGAAATGCACACAGCGTTTGCGTGGATGTTTTTTTTAAAGGTCTGTGACATACACGGCTCCTCAGATGTGATCAGACTGTTGTAACTGAGTCTGAGATCTTCCATATAGGCTTATTTCAGACACTGCTTTCTTCGGGGTTCAAAGTCTGCGTTTATTCTATTCTGTGTGTGGCTTTGTAGCTGCTGTTTAATGGCGGAGAATCAAACTGAGGGATTGGATGGCGCCGGTAACATGAAAGTGTGCGTTCCTGTCAGCATGCAGGGAGCAGCCTCTCGCCACGGTAACGAATACGTAATGAGGCAGGAAGTGCGATCAGATCAAAACATTGCGGAGGATCGCACCAGGTGGGGGGAAGAGAACGGCACGGAAAGTTGTGAAATTACTAGGTTCCTGAAAACCCCTGCAATAGAACAAGTCGGGGTTTTGGCGTAAAGTTATTTTTTGGTTTTGTTTTTTCTTTCCCCTCTGTGTTTTTGAAAAAGCCAGTCATTTTGGGGCTGGTTTGCTTTGTTGGGAGCTTGTTACTGGTTTGTATGCACAACTATCATGGAGCCGACCTTGACTTTTAATGTTTGGTACAATCGCTACTTAAACGGCTCTAACAATTTTGTGGTCAGAGTGGCTGTTTCCCTTTGGAGTGCAGTTTCAGCTGAAATTGGGCGTCTGGAGACGGCTGTTGGGGAAGTGAAGTGTGCTTGTGGCCTGAGGAGCCGCTGTGGTGGAGAAGCTCAAGCACGCTCTTCCGAACGGGATGAGGAGGATTTCTAGTGATGAGGTTTTTTGCAAAAATAGAATAGTTTTCCTTCCACGGACACAAACCGCTAATTCTGTTCTGTCGTTGGGTCAGCTTAGGTCCTGCCAGCAGTGACGGCCCAGTGCGCTTAAGGCTGCTGGCGTTGGTGTGCGTGGCGGTACTGAGGCAGACTGCTATGGGTCCAACCGCTCACAGGCATATTTATATAGCATTACCATATCAATACCAGAACACTCAATCTGATGCAACAGCACCCAGGCCTTTGAGATAGTCATTGGTTAAATGTGCGAGGGCTAAATGGTTTTCTGTGTGCCCCTCTTGCCTTCCACAAATTGACCTTTCTCCCGACTAACATATTATTTATGTTTTGTTTATTTCTTTTATTTCATTGTTGGGTGGTGGAGGGGGGTCTTTAAACTTTACGATGATTGATTGAGTGTTGGCTTTTTGGTGTTCTTTTTAGTATGTCACACCCAGCACACATTTACAGTCTCCCCCCGCCCGTTATCTGACACTTTTGCATATGTTTGCAGTGGAAGAGGAGCACCCGTCAACACTGTCGCCAAAAAAAAAACAGAGAAACGGCGGCATGCGAAATTCGCCCAACTGCTCGCCCAAAATGACGAGGTAAGACGACAGCTCGGAGAAAAACCTCTCCTGGCCTTCAAAAGGAGAAAGAGAGAAGGGGGCGGGGGGTGGGGGGTTGGGAGTGTGGTGGGGCGGTGGTGGGGGTTTCGAGTTGGGAGCGGTGGTAGTTGGGTGGGGGGTGGTGGGGGTTTGAGGTGGGTGGGGGTAGTGGTTGGGTGGGGGTGGTGGGGGTTTTGAGGTGGGTGGGGGTAGTGGTTGGGTGGGGGTGGTGGGGGTTTTGAGGTGGGTGGGGGTGGTGGGTGTTTTGAGGTGGGTGGGGGTAGTGGTTGGGTGGGGGTGGTGGGGTTTTGAGTTGGGAGTGGTGGTAGTTGGGTGGGGGGTGGTGGGGGTTTTGAGGTGGGTGGGGGGTAGTGGTTGGGTGGGGGTGGTGGGGGTTTTGAGGTGGGTGGGGGGTAGTGGTTGGGTGGGGGGTGGTGGGGGTTTTGAGTTGGGGGGTTGGGTGGGGGGTGGTTGGTGAGAAAGTGAATCCTCAGGATGCCTGAAGCATTATTCTGTCAGCCTGTCAGCGGTTAATGACAGAGCTGAATATTTCTGTCAGGAGAGCGTGCGTGAAAAAGCTGTTTGAGAAAAAGGCTCTCGCTTTAAAGCCTCAGCCGTCACCCCGGTCCTGTCCGCATGTACTCCTTAAACAACACTGGCACTAATGGCAGTGCCAGCCAATCAGAGGCCCCGCTGTGTTTGCAGTTCCCTAAGCCATTGCTCTTCTGTTGGAGCCCCTCAGAGCACTGTTTCTAGTGCTTAAGGCCACATGCGAGACGTATCATAGCAATCAAAAGTGAATTCAGATTTTACCTTCCTTTTATCTTGTCCTGCAGAATTAAATTGCTGCTAATTGATTTTGACTGATGAAAGGGTCGTCATTCTGCGCATGAAGCCCCGAGCTGCAGGACCCTGCGCGCCCTTTAAAAATGCAGAGGAGACGGGATCCGTTCGAAATTGGGGAGCGACACGGATGCAGGAATTTCATACACGCCTTCAGTCAGTCGTCTCCCATTTAAAGCCGTTGACTGTTGTTTTCAGATTGTTTTTTTTTTTCAATTATTTACCATATCTTTTAAAAAATATATTGTGCAATGACGGTTTACTGACATTCTGTTTAATAAAAAGATGAGCCTTAAATATGAAATGAGTCATTGGAATGACAAAAGAAAACCAGTTTCCCGGGAATGGAAAGATTTTCAGAGTGGCTCATGATGCGCGTGACCAAAAGCCCAAGTGCTGGTTTTCAGAATAGATGCACTCTCAGTGGCACAGGGCAGTGAGGCAGCGCTCCTCACTCACTGATTGACTTTTAATCAAAATTCAAAATAAAAAAAGTCAGTGTTCTAGAACTCCACTGCTTTCAGTTACCAGCAGTGATTGTGACATCAGCATTGGAATGTTCAGTTCAGAACATTCTAATCTCATAGTTCTGACCTCACACCTGAAAGGGTTACTGAGGATGCTCTCCTGGGGTAGACTCCTGTTCATGGAGCCCTAACCCTAACCCTCGGGGTCGACGCTCAAACTTGATGTCTCCCTTTTTTTTTTCCCCACTTCCTCCGCTGAAGACCGCAGGCCACTCTGTCACAGGGCCCTGAAAAACAACAGAAAAACCCAACGACTCAGTTTGCTGTCTTCTGAACATTTCCAATCCTCAAAAATACATCAGAGGCATTAAATATTCCCCCGTGTGTTATAACCTTATAACACTGATGATTTAACTCGGACGCGCAGGTGTTTTCTGTTAGGATTTTCTAAGAAAATGGTTTATTAAACCATTACTTAAACTTACATGATTTTATGGTTGCATTTTATGTATGTTTTGGGAATAACAACCTGGTTAGCACCACATGAGTGAAGTCATAAATATTATTCAATGCTCTGGGGAGCTCATGAAGGACTTTTCTAAGAAATGAATCTCTTTTCTAAGAAATGTTATTTGGTTGACCCTCACAGATACTAAACATATTTTTTCTGGGAAAATGTGTTTTTGTTTTTATGGCCTCAAACATGATTTAGCATTTGTGCTTTTGAATTAATGATCTTGAATTAGTTTTTCATCAATTTTAAATGAGTAATCAGATGTTTTCAAAGGTTCCTATGGCTTCAATTAGGTTTTAGGGCTCAAATTAGGGTTTAGCTAGGGTTAGGGTTATGAAAACGATAAGTCTGAGGGTTGAGGCAAGTGTACGGCTGTGTTCAGCAGCTTAAAGAAAGGTTAGGACATTGGTTCTTTTTGGATTTTGGATGAGCCAAAAATTTTCTATAGTAGCATGTGTTCCTATGACCATAAAAGAGATACAGAATGTATGCATATGTTTTCATGGAAAACATTTTTTTTTTATGGCCTCAAACATATTATTTAGCATTTGTACTATTTATTATATGATCTTGACTTAGTTTTTCAACGATTTTAAAGTAGTAATCAGATGTTTTCAATGGTTCCTATAGCTTCAATTGGGTTTTAGGGCTCAAATGAGGGTTTAGCTAGGGTTAGGGTTATGAAAACGATAAGTCTGAGGGTTGAGGCAAGTGTACGGCTGTGTTCAGCAGCTTAAAGAAAGGTTAGGACATGGATTTGTTTTTGATTTTGGATGAGATCAAAATTTTCTATAGTAGCATGGGTACCTTTTTATCCATAAAAAGATATAGAATATATGCATATTTTTTCTGGGTAAATCTTTTTTTATGGCCTCAAATATATTATTTAGCATTTGTATTATTGAATTCATGATCTTGAATTAGTTTTTCAACGATTTTAAATTAGTAATCAGATGTTTTCAATGGTTCCTATGGATTCAATTAGGTTTTAGGGCTCAAATTAGGGTTTAGCTAGGGTTAGGGTTATGAAAACGATAAGTCTGAGGGTTGAGGCAAGTGTACGGCTGTGTTCAGCAGCTTAAAGAAAGGTTAGGACATGGATTTGTTTTTGATTTTGGATGAGATCAAAATTTTCTATAGTAGCATGGGTACCTTTTTATCCATAAAAAGATATAGAATATATGCATATTTCTTTTGGGTAAATCTTTTTTTATGGCCTCAAATATATTATTTAGCATTTGTATTATTGAATTCATGATCTTGAATTAGTTTTTCAACGATTTTAAATTGTAATCAGATGTTTTCAATGTTCCTATGAGCTTCAATTAGGTTTAGGGCTCAAATTAGGGTTTAGCTAGGTTAGGGTTATGAAAACGATAAGTCTGAGGGTTGAGGCAAGTGTACGGCTGTGTTCAGCAGCTTAAAGAAAGGTTAGGACATGGTTCTTTTTGATTTTGGATGAGTCAAAAATTTTCTATAGTAGCATGGGTACCTTTATACCATAAAAGATATAGAATATATGCATATTTTTTCATGGGAAACATTTTTTTTTTATGGCCTCAAATATATTATTTAGCATTTGTACTATTGAATTCATGATCTTGACTTAGTTTTTTCAACGATTTTAAATTAGTAATCAGATGTTTTCAATGTGTTCCTATGGCTTCAATTAGGTTTTAGGGCTCAAATTAGGGTTTGCTAGGGTTAGGGTTATGAAAACGATAAGTCTGAGGGTTGAGGCAATGTTACGGCTGTGTTCAGCAGCTTAAAGAAAGGTTAGGACATGGATTTGTTTTTGATTTTGGATGAGTCAAAATTTTCTATAGTAGCATGGGTACCTTTTTATCCATAAAAATATATAGAATATATTCATATTTTTTCTGGGTAAATTTTTTTTTTATGGCCTCAAAATATTATTTAGCATTTGTATTATTGAATTCATGATCTTGAATTAGTTTTTCAACAGATTTTAAATTAGTAATCAGATGTTTTCAATGTTCCTATGGATTCAATTAGGTTTAGGGCTCAAATTAGGGTTAGCTGGTTATGAACGATATCGGTGGCATTACGGGTGTTCAGCAGCTAAGAAGTTGCATGGTTTTTTGATTTTGGATGAGCAATTTATAGTGTGGTACTTACCAAAATGAATATATCATATTTCGGAAATTTTTTTATGCAATATATTAGCATTTATATGAATTCATGTCTTGATTATTTTACATTAATGTAATCAATGTTTCAGTTCCTTGTTCAATTAGGTTAGGCTCATTAGGTTAGGTATGAAAACGATAAGTCTGAGGGTTGAGGCAAGTGTACGGCTGTGTTCAGCAGCTTAAAGAAAGGTTAGGACATGGATTTGTTTTTGATTTTGGATGAGATCAAAATTTTCTATAGTAGCATGGGTACCTTTTTATCCATAAAAAGATATAGAATATATGCATATTTTTTCTGGGTAAATTTCTTTTTTTATGGCCTCAAATATATTATTTAGCATTTGTATTATTGAATTCATGATCTTGAATTAGTTTTTCAACGATTTTAAATTAGTAATCAGATGTTTTCAATGGTTCCTATGGATTCAATTAGGTTTTAGGGCTCAAATTAGGGTTTAGCTAGGGTTAGGGTTATGAAACGATAAGTCTGAGGGTTGAGGCAAGTGTACGGCTGTGTTCAGCAGCTTAAAGAAAGGTTAGGACATGGTTCTTTTTGATTTTGGATGAGCCAAAATTTTCTATAGTAGCATGGGTACCTTATGACCATAAAAGAGATAAGAATTATGCATATTTTTCATGGGTAAACATTTTTTTTTATGGCCTCAAATATTATTTAGCATTTGTACTATTTATTCATGATCTTGATTAGTTTTTCAACGATTTTAAATTAGTAATCAGATGTTTTCAATGGTTCCTATGGCTTCAATTAGGTTTTGGGCTCAAATTAGGGTTGTAGGGTTAGGTTATGAAAACGATAAGTCTGAGGGTTGAGGCAAGTGTACGGCTGTGTTCAGCAGCTTAAAGAAAGGTTAGACATGGATTTGTTTTTGATTTTGGATGAGATCAAAATTTTCTATAGTAGCATGGGTACCTTTTTATCCATAAAAAGATATAGAATATATGCATATTTTTTCTGGGTAAATTTCTTTTTTTATGGCCTCAAATATATTATTTAGCATTTGTATTATTGAATTCATGATCTTGAATTAGTTTTTCAACGATTTTAAATTAGTAATCAGATGTTTTCAATGGTTCCTATGGATTCAATTAGGTCTTAGGGCTCAAATTAGGGTTAGGGTTATGAAAACGATAAGTCTGAGGGTTGAGGCAAGTGTACGGCTGTGTTCAGCAGCTTAAAGAAAGGTTAGGACATGGATTTGTTTTTGATTTTGGATGAGATCAAAATTTTCTATAGTAGCATGGGTACCTTTTTATCCATAAAAAGATATAGAATATATGCATATTTTTTCTGGGTAAATTTCTTTTTTTATGGCCTCAAATATATTATTTAGCATTTGTATTATTGAATTCATGATCTTGAATTAGTTTTTCAACGATTTTAAATTAGTAATCAGATGTTTTCAATGGTTCCTATGGATTCAATTAGGTTTTAGGGCTCAAATTAGGGTTTAGCTAGGGTTAGGGTTATGAAAACGATAAGTCTGAGGGTTGAGGCAAGTGTACGGCTGTGTTCAGCAGCTTAAAGAAAGGTTAGGACATGGATTTGTTTTGGATTTTGGATGAGCCAAAAATTTTCTATAGTAGCATGTGTTCCTATGACCATAAAAGAGATACAGAATGTATGCATATGTTTTCATGGAAAACATTTTTTTTTTTATGGCCTCAAACATATTATTTAGCATTTGTACTATTTATTATATGATCTTGACTTAGTTTTTCAACGATTTTAAATTAGTAATCCGATGTTTTCAATGGTTCCTATAGCTTCAATTAGGTTTTAGGGCTCAAATTAGGGTTTAGCTAGGGTTAGGGTTATGAAAACGATAAGTCTGAGGGTTGAGGCAAGTGTACGGCTGTGTTCAGCAGCTTAAAGAAAGGTTAGGACATTGGTTCTTTTTTTTTTGGATGAGCTAAAAATTTTGTATAGTAGCATGTGTACCTATGACCATAAAACGATATTGAATGTATTTGGCCGTGAAGAGGTTTGCATCCTCTTGAATTTTGTGGCAAGGGGCAATGTTTGAAATGCCCGTGGTATGTCTTTGGAGTACACTGTAGATTTTTTTTCTCCTGAAAGAAAAAAAAATCAAAACTGGCCAATTTCCAACTGACTGGTTGTTTACAAAGCTGTTAGTTTCATTCTTTAACTTTAAGGATAAAAACCTTTTTGTGTGTGTGCAGAGTTGGAGGTCCCCTTGTACCATGTAATATATGCAACTTTGCTTTGATCTTGGAATGATAATAATTCTGGGGAGTTACTTACACTGTTCAGATATGCTTCAAAGCGATGTCAGAGTTTTTGTGCTTTAGGGTACTTCTGCATTCTGCAAACTCTGGGGTGCTGGAGTGACAGGTCCTCAGTCATAGGTGCAGTCATAGCCCTCAGCAAAACATCAAATGACCAAAAACACACCACCCCCTTCTCCTCAAATGCCTTTCCTCTCAATATATTATACCATATATATTAAATGCTTTTGTGTTACAAGGAGCATTTTATGCACGATAGAAAGTGATTGTTTGAGGTAGCCTAAGGGATGCTTTATTCTACGAGCTGAAAAAAGCTTTCCTGTACTGTATCAAGCGTAGTTTCACGGGCCTCTCTGCCTCAAGGCCTTTGTAAATAAATAATGATCAACAGATTGGCTGTGGGTTTTTGAAAAGCATGCCTTTGTCAGTTTGCATGATGGGAAAGGTTTTCAAAGCGAAGCCTGCTTTCCTTGCCGGCTGCAGAGGGTTTGGGGGAGTGTGCTCGTCCCAGTCTAGTGACTGTTGAGTGATGTGCTGGAATATAATGGCTGAAACTGTTTGAAAAATAAACCAAAAAACCTCGCCTTGCTGCTGGGGCTTCTCCTCCTCCAATTCGAGCAGCCTGCAGGAAGTTCAGCTCGGAGTTTGAACTCGCACGCAAGCTCGTCAATGTCATTTTTTTAACCTCAAGATGTATCTTTCAGCGAGTGTACTTTAGTTATAATTAATGTGAAAGAAAGCTTAGTGAGGGAAGTTGACACGTATGTGGGGCTAGCAGTAAAATTACGGGAAATCAAGGCGAGAATTGATTAAAAGTACTGCTTTGTTAAAAAAAAAAAAACATTTGTTGATTGCGATATGTCGCCACAGCAACGTGGTAAGGTTGGGTTCCACGGGAGAAATTCCCGGTAAAATTAACACCGTTCCCACAGATTATTTGATGGGCCACGAGACGCGTCTAATTGGGGAAAGTCAGGGTGCGTTTGCGGAGATCTCTGCACCGTGGAGCGAGCGTCACGCCTGCTTCCTGTCAGTCGCGCGACTGGCGTGATGGGCCCGTGACAGGCCGTCGCCGCTGACGATCTGTGAGAGACAGCTATCTTGGCGGGGCTCGGCGTGCCAGTCATCTTGGCGGGTGAAGATGGGAGTGACAGGGGTCCGTGGAGTGAGCGAAGCGACACGCCGCTCGCAGTGAAACATGCAGCCGGGGTGTAAAAGAACTAAATGTTTTCACTGCTATTAACACCTGGCGCTGCCTGATTCCCCCTCCGAACCGTGAATGTTAATTGACGCGATGCTTCTGTTATCAGGAGGAGGGGGAGCAGAAAATGTGTGTGTGTGTGTGTGGGGGCGGGGGGGGTGGGGGCGTTAGGGTATAGCCAGTGGTTTTGAAAGTAAAGAGATGTGTTTTATGGTACCTTCTGTTAGGATTATACACTATATGAATACTGCACATTACAGAAGGATTATTCATAATTATAAATGTTAAGTTAAATGAATACCCATATACACAAATATGCAGCGTACATACAGTGTAAATTATTTGCCCTCTGTCAGAAAAAACACTAATTATTTTTCACATCGCTCAATATGATGTCATGTAAACTACCAGTCTATACTTGTATATACTATCGTAAAACAGTGTATGGAAAGCGCTTAATTATGCCCTCAGTATTTCACTCAAAGTGTGACTGTTCCACAGTGAAATAAAACAAACTTGTGATCATTTCCACACTGAACGATGCGCTGAAAAAGCAGCCGTTCTGAAATGATGTCCTCCATTTTATTTATCGGGCTGGTAATTTAATGACGTGCCAGCTCTTTGCGTTATCTGTCTGCTCTGAAGGTTTATGCTTGGTCCAGGGGAACGCTGCCTTTGGGTCTGCAGAGAACACACAGAGTATTACAGCTGTTTATTAATCAGCGTGTTGAGTGCGTAAGAGGAGGCGCTCCTCACATGGGGTTCAGTGACAGACTGAAGGGATAAATTGGGTGGAGATGCACAATATTCAGTGGCTGATAGGATAAATGTAAGAGCAATAAATGTTGTCCCCTAAATTAATTTTTTTCTTATTCATAGAAATTCCTTGAGCCGCTAAGGCTCAGTAAATCAGTGTACATTACACTAGCTGCGGGAATAATCCTTTAATAGCCCTTATGGTAAGGATTAATCCTATTATAATAAGAATCCTATTCTGTTAGGAATGGGTGGCACAATGAGTGCTATCACTCAGTAAGACGGTACTAATCCAGAACAGACATAGTTAACCAGTAGTGGCAATAACCAGTGCAGATGTGCAGTGTGAACATGTACTCCTCACTGCCACCTACCTGTAATCCACTGAAGTACAGCAGGAGAAATTTATCGTCCACTATAGCTGTCCCAAACAATTTAAATCAGGGTTGTCAGACTCCAGTCCTGTGTTCAGTAGTTTTAGTGTGTTTCAGCACTGAATTGTTTAATTTAGGTCATCGATTGGCTAAAGAGTTCACAAACCTTGTTCCCGAGGTCTAAATTGGCTGCTGATTGGAAGAAAGTGCAGAAACTGGGGAACCCTCCAGGGCTTGTGTTTGGCAGCCCTAGTTTGCATCTTATCCTAACCTGCATTCAGTCATGTGTCATGTCCTGTCAGTGTCTGTTTTGAGCGTTCTTATAGACGTGTGATTGAGACTGAGATGCATCATAAAGCCAGCTCAGGCTCTGCAGGTAAAGACAGGAGAACAGGGCAGATTGATAGTCCTCATCATGTGGTTAAAATCGCAGCTGGGCTCCAAGACACGCAGTTAAGAGCAGTGAGTTTCTGGCTTGAAATGTATATTGGCCATCTAACAAAACAAACCTGTGGGCTTTTCATTTAAGCCGTGATAAAGAAAAGAGATTTTCCTCTAGCAGTTTTCTGAAGGAAGACTTAGTCTAGCCTTCAGATATTACCTTTAGACACATGTTTAGATCATGAGGGTGCTGTTCTTTCCCTTCACTCTGTCATGCAAACTTAAATGTCTACAAAAGTTCAAGTGAATGAAACTTATACATTTTTGATAAGCAAGAAAAGATGCTGCAATAACAGTGAATAAAGCATGAAGACAAAATTCTCTTAGTAATTTAAAAGATTTTGGTACATTTTGAGTTAATATTATCTACTCATAAAGTTGTTGTGAGTTAAACATCTTGAGTTTGCAAATTGAGGAAAACATTTCTTTTTAAGATAAATTCATGCAAATGTCGATTTTCTGTGGTTCTTGTTGTCTCACTTTATTTATAAGCTTTTAAACATCTCTGAGTCTCTCAGCATGAATAAAGACGCAGCCCAACCACCGCTACCCTGTTTGCGGGACCTCGGATCACAGTCAGAGTCAGCTGCTCGTGCCTCTGACACACTGCTGAAACTTTAATGGCCCCTCCGTTTGGCAAAGCAAAATACGGCTGGGCCGGCCTGAAATATTTAAACAGCGAGCCGCGGAGGCGTAGAGCTCTTACCCGGAGAGGAGTGTTGCGCCAGGAGCTCTGCTCGGCAATAGCATGTCCAGCTTTTCGCGCAGAATGTGATGTAAAAAAAAAAAAAAAAGCCACAATAAAGCAGATCAAAATCATAATCATTTTAAAAACTTGCAGTTTTTTAAAACTTTCAATATGAAAGTTTAAAAAAAATATTAATATTATTTTTTTTTTTTAAATGAACCCGAATCACTGTGTTGACAGGTGGAGTTAATCTCATTTATTAGGCTGAGCTGATCCACTGCATTGACCTTTAATTTAGCTTTGCTAATAAAAGCCAAGTGTTTCTATTTTTTCCACAAATGATGTAGCTTGCGCTTAAGCTTGAGTTAAATACCTTTCAAAGTAAAGGAAAAGTTTTGTTTAAATTCTAAAATCAGTTCTATCCAAGCTAGTCAAGGGTATTGGTAATGTATACCTTCTTTGGTCTCGATGTTCTACCTCTTTGATTTTGTTTTTTTCTGAACAGGCATGACCCCTTACTGATTCCGGGAAGTGAGCAGATTGAGAACATGGACATTAACGTGAAGAAGTACGACTCCACGGGCATGTTCCACTGGTGTCCCTCTAAGGAGATTGAGAAGGTCATTCTGGTGAGTGCTGGGCAGCCAGCTCGGGATGCTCTGGTCACATACAAGTCCCTGGGGTCACATACACGTCCCTGGGGTCAGATACATGTCACTGGGGTCAGATACATGTCACTGGGGTCACATACAGGTCAATGGGGTCTGATGCAGGTCCCTGGGGTCACATACAGGTCACTGGGGTCAGATGCAGCATGTCATAGGTCGGTAGACAGGTCACGGCATACAGGCCCCTGGGGTCACATACAGGTCACTGGGGTCAGATGCAGGGCACTGGTCAGATAGAGGTCCCTGGGGTCAGATACAGGTCACTGGGGTCAGATACAGGCCCCTGGGGTCACATACAGGTCACTGGGGTCACATACAGCTCAGATGCAGGTCCCTGGGGTCACATACAGGTCCCTGGGGTCAGATACAGGTCCCTGGGGTCACATACAGGTCCCTGGGGTCACATACAGGTCCCTGGGGTCAGATACAGGTCACTGGGGTCACATACAGGTCCCTGGGGTCAGATACAGGTCACTGGGGTCACATACAGGTCTCTGGGGTCACATACAGGTCCTTGGGGTCAGATACAGGTCACTGGGGTCACATACAGGTCACTGGGGTCAGATACAGGTCACTGGGGTCACATACAGGTCCCTGGGGGTCAGATACAGGTCACTGGGGTCACATACAGGTCCCTGGGGGTCAGATACAGGTCACCGGGGTCACATACAGGTCACTGGTGTACGCTTGTATTTGTAGGGACAGACTGGCAGTTACACACTTACATAACATTACAAACTTAATAATCCGTTTTTTAAATGATTTTTGGGGGATTTTCAAATTCCTTATTGCTTTTTGCAATGCAGTACATTTATATACTTATTTATGGTTTCTGTTCCTAATGCAAAAAAAAAAAAAAAAACTTGTTGCTGGATCAAGTCAAAGAGTGTCCTGTATTTTGTTTATGAGGTATTTCAGTCACTATCCCAGGTAATGGGTGAGTTTTAATAGTCACATATATTGTCCTTTGTGCTGCCAGAAAATATACGTACATGTCGATAAAATCACTTTAATGGCCGAGGAAAAAGATAATGAAGAAAAGGTGTCTTCCCTGCTCAGGATATCCAGCTCTAATGATATATTTAATCTTTCTTACTGCTTCTCTGTTGTTCTAAGGTGAGTGTGCTGTTTCTTAATGAATGATAAAGCTTAACAGCCTCATTTGCTGCAGCGTGGCAGAACAGTAAAATATCCTGGGCTTGGGTGAGCTCCTCCGTGTGTCGGCTTTCCGAGGGTCCAGGAGAACTGTCCGCAGATGAGTTCCATCTGTCAGTGCTTCCCTGCCCTCTGGAGAGCTTTATTGTGTCTTTTTCCCCAACTCCACCCTTCCTCCAGACACGGAGCGAGGCCTCCATGACGGTACTGAGTGGCCACGTGGTGGTCTGCATATTTGGGGACTTCACGTCCGCGCTGGTGGGCCTGCGGAACCTGGTGATGCCCTTGAGGGCGAGCAACTTCCACTACCACGAGCTGAAGCCCATCGTGTTCGTGGGCTCCCTGGAGTACCTGAAGAGGGAGTGGGAAACGCTCCACAACTTCCCCAAGGTGTCCATCTTACCTGTGAGTGCCCTCTCGCGCTTCCACACCACCTCACGCCACTCCAGTAGGTATTAACACCACTTAGTTACTGGAGAGAAGAGGACTTATAGTGCTTATTAAATTTGAGTACATAGGAGGTAATCATTCCTGGTGGAATCCCACGTGTTGTGTGATCAGCTGAAATCCTCTGGGACATTGAGACACACGCATGCTGAATGTTGTGGTTTGTCTCTGGGACATTGAGACACACGCATGCTGAGTGTTGTGGTTTGTCTCGGGGACATTGAGACACACGCATGCTGAGTGTTGTGGTTTGTCTCTGGGACATTGTGACACACGCATGCTGAATGTTGTGGTTTGTTATTGCGATGCAGGTCTGGCCATAACTGCAGCGCACCCTATGGCTTAGCTTGGGTGTTGTGGTTTTTGTTGCTCTGGTAGACTGTGGCTTTTGCCATGTTTTTTACACTTGCTCTTAAATTTGTATTCCTTTTAATTTTTTTTCCTGAAATTTTCTAAAATTATGACAGTTCTAAGTTTTTAGGAAATAAAAAATTATGTGGTACCAAAAAGAAATTAAACTAGATCATCAAGAACTCTGTATCATGGTGTTCACATGGTGGTTCTCCTGTAGTACTGTGTGGCCTGTGGGGTGTAAAGTAGTCACTGGTTTTCCTGTAGTACTATGTGGCCTGTAGGGTGTGAAATAGTCACTGGCTCTCCTGTAGTACTGTGTGGCCTGTAGGGTGTGAAATAGTCACTGGCTCTCCTGTAGTACTGTGTGGCCTGTAGGGTGTGAAATAGTCACTGGTTTTCCTGTAGTACTGTGTGACCTGTGGGGTGTAAAATAGTCACTGGCTCTCCTGTAGATCAGCTGATTCTCCGTGTGTAGTTAGATCAGCTGAATGTCACTGGGAAAACAGGTGCTTGTTAGCTGATTTCCCAGAGCTCCTCTCTCCATCTTTAATTTGTTTTTCTGCTCTCTCCCCTGCCCAAGGGTACGCCATTAAGCCGGGCTGATTTAAGGGCTGTCAACATCAACCTCTGCGACATGTGCGTTATCCTGTCAGCCAATCAGAACAATATCGACGATGCCTCACTGCAGGACAAGGAATGCATCTTGGCTTCGCTCAACATCAAGTCTATGCAGTTTGATGACAGCATCGGGGTCTTGCAGGCTAATTCCCAAGGTAAGGGCTGCCCTATAAGATGTGATGCTTAGCCCACGGCGGACTGGCCCTGGCAGAAGTGATGTTCTAAAGTGTGTGATTGGATGGCCCTGGTGAGAGGAATGTCCTAAAGTGTGTGATTGGACAGCCCTGGCAAGAGGAATATCCTAAAGTGTGTGATTGGATGACCCTGCCATCAGTCTGCTGGGTGGTAAAGGCAGCCAATGGTGCTCGCGCGCATGCACACACACACACACACACACACACACACGCACACACACACACACACACACACACACACACACACACACAGTATGTTCCTTGTGTGTGTTCTGTGCATGTCCTATAAGTTTTTCACTGTGTAGGTAGAAATGCATCAGTCATACCTGACAGTACTAGTGTGGGGCTTGTCTCAGAGCAAATAACTTTGCTTGAAGGACCTGCTTCTTGGCCAGCCATTAACAGCTGCTTGACCAGGCCCACTGGCTAACAGCGGCATGACCAGGCCCTCTGGCTAACAGCTGCATGACCAGGCCCTCTGGCTAACAGCTGCATGACTAGGCCCACTGGCTAACAGCTGCATGACCAGGCCCTCTGGCTAACAGCTGCATGACCAGGCCCACTGGCTAACAGCTGCATGACCGGGCCCACTGGCTAACAGCTGCATGACCAGGCCCACTGGCTAACAGCTGCATGACCGGGCCCACTGGCTAACAGCTGCACGACCAGGCCCACTGGCTAACAGCTGCACGACCAGGTCCACTGGCTGAGTTTGGCAGATAGTATGTGCAGATTTATTTGTCCATATTGACGTGTAAGCTGGTGCTGTGTGCTTCTCATCAGGACCTGTCTCCATTATGGCCGTGCATAATGCTCCCCCTTCATTAAGCCCGTTAGCCATCCCACTGGGTCTCTCCTCCATGATGAAGACTTCAGTAATTATGGAGGCTTTTACAGAGAAGCTCGTATTCTGTACAGCGTTTCGGCTACGATGTGACAGTTCCAGACAGCCATGTCCCAAGTTTGTGTTTTTTTACATGCAGGCTCATAGAGGGGGTTAGAGCCGCGGTTTTATCTTGTCAGATACAGTAAAGAGGGGGGCGATGGAGCCGGGGCGTAGTCTAGCAACAAGGCCATATGGGTGTGAACCAAACATCTAATGAACGCTGTGGTTTGTCGTTAGATCTCTGAGAGTTTGGCGGTTTTCAGGGCGTGAAGGCTTTGGGCGGATAGCAGGTAGCGGGTAGCCATAGCCAGTTTGAGCGAACGTGACTCTGCACCAGGACTGTTAGCGAGTTCCTGCTGTTCTCTGCCTGTTTGTTCCTGTCCTGCCCCTGCAGCTGTCTGCTGAGTTTTTATTCTTGTGTTTTATTTGAAAATTTTTTGAAGTGCCAAAAACAAATTGTGATTTTCAAAGAGCTTTTTCCCCCTCCCACTCAGTGAACGCTCAGGTGTTCTCACCGGGCAGTTTGGGGAGCGGGCTAGGTGTTCTCATTGGGCAGTTGGGGCTAGGTGTTCTCATCGGGCAGTTTGGGGAGCGGGCTAGGTGTTCTCATCGGGCAGTTTTGGGAGCAGGCTAGGTGTTCTCATCGGGCAGTTTGGGGAGCGGGCTAGGTGTTCTCATCGGGCAGTTTTGGGAGCAGGCTAGGTGTTCTCATCGGGCAGTTTGGGGAGGGCCGTGGCTGGGCAGTGTTCTCACCGGGCAGTTTGGGGAGCGGGCTAGGTGTTCTCACCGGGCAGTTTGGGGAGCGGGCTAGGTGTTCTCACCGGGCAGTTTGGGGAGCGGGCTAGGTGTTCTCACCGGGCAGTTTGGGGAGCGGGCTAGGTGTTCTCACCGGGCAGTTTGGGGAGGCGCAGGCATTGGATGTTCTCACGGGCAGTTTGGGGAGCGGGCTAGGTGTTCTCACCGGGCAGTTTGGGGAGCAGGCTAGGTGTTCTCCCATCAGCCCAAGCGCAGACGAGCTTGTGCGGTGCTTCCAAACACAAACTAAACTTACAAAACATCATTACACACCGTTTAAAAGGGTTCGGCCATGTAACACATTTATTCTTGGGTATCTGAAAACACATTTTATCGTGAAGGCATACGGTGTTATATTTATGTATTTTGTAAATAGATCTCTCTGTTCTCACAAGTTATTTGAAATACAAAATCCTCAAGGGTCTGAAATATATGAACAACTTGTCTTTTCTGTTGTCCCTTTAGATAATAGTCTGGCAAAAGTGTAATGTCTTGTGTACTGTATTGTTGGAAAATAAAATGAAGGGCTCAGTTTATCACCCTTTTCTATTCTGCTGTTTATATATCATCATGCCGTTGCCATGTGTCAGCAGTAAGAGGCCAGGCACAGTTCTGCTGAAACATTTACTCGCGTCTTCTCTTTCGACACCCCGAGCTCACGCCTGCTGTAACGAGTGGAGTCTGCACTCAATCAGGGTTTGTCCTTAACTCTGGGTCACAGTCAAACAGCGGAGCAGGTTCTCTCTGCACACGCAGTTCAGCGAGTTCACTGATCACCAGAATTAATTTGTCAAGCTGTGTGTGTGGAAAAAACATTCATCCTCCCATTAGTTTGTTTGACAAATGCTGATTGACTCCAGGTGTAGGTCTCGGGCAAGGAAGGGAAATTATGTGTTCTGTAGACTTGGGCTGCTGCTACACCACAGTCAACCCTACCCCCCGCCCCCCCTTTAATTCTCCATAATAAACTAAAGAAGGCCCGTTAAAAACCATGCACACTAAAAGCTGTTTTAAAATGTAATGAGAAGCTTACATGTGCCTGAAATGGTTTGGTTGTATAATGTCAGTTGTGCATTAAAAAGGAGGTGTACTGTGACTGTGTCAGTTATTGCTATAAGTGGGTATATTTTGATTCATTACATTTACATTATATTAATACGGCATATTAAATTTGCATTACACTGCATTACACAACATTACACTTTGCAGTTGCTGAGATATGTAGAAAGGCAATTTCAGACCTGTTTGCATTGAGCTTGTGTTCTCAAGTGCAATATCCCTTATGTGGCTTTGGTAAGGGGATGTTTACTATGTAGAGTGTCAAAAGTTACAAAACATTATTCTGGACTGATTGGACTTCCAGAATAAATCAGTGACCTTATCTGTCTTCTTTATATGTCTATTCAAACACTCAGTGGGGGCGCGTTAGAAAAAGGAGTATCACACATATTGAATATGCTCTTTCTGTAAAATGGTGTGGCCTGAATGTATTAGCCTCATGCTACATTTATCACTGAAAACTATAAGCAGGCGTGTTCTTAAGTCAGCTCTGAGGGATGGATGGCAAACCGCAGGCTATGTATTATGCATGTAGCATTACTGATTTAAGCTGTTTGCTCGTCAGCCTGAAAGACTGCAGAAACGTCAATCCGTGGGAATTGATAGTCATGTCACTTCTGGAATATTCCACAGTTTCTGATGAAAGTCTCCCATGTTTCTCTTCTCTTTTATGGGAACAAAATGAATAACATATAAAATGTATGTCTGGGAGCTGGATGGAAGGCTACAAGAGCTTAATCTGCCTCAGGTGACCCCTAAAAGCCACGTTGCAGTATCTAGGCAGGCATATGAAAATAGCCCTCAATCCTTTTTTTTGCAGTATTTGGTAAGAAGTACAAATCACCAGGTAAAGTATTATTTTTGCCCTCAACCCAGTCAGAAACTCATGTATACTAATAGTATACAGTTACTATAGCAGTACTGCTGTAAATTCTGTGTGTAATTATGAGTGAATTTTGTCTTTGTTCCCTGAAGGTTTCACGCCTCCCGGGATGGACCGGTCCTCTCCAGACAACAGCCCGGTCCACGGCCTCGTGCGACAAGCTTCCGTCACCACCGGCTCGAACATCCCCATCATTACTGAACTGGGTAAGGGACTGGCCCAGGAACAGGACTGAGGCATCCCAGACACATGACTGCATTCCCCATAATGTTTGTTTATTTTCCTCAGATGTAGCTAAATGAAGTACAGTTTTTATCAGAATTAACTGAAGTGTGAGGTAAAAAAAAAAGGAGGTGAAAATGTATTTATTGGAAAGGAGGCGACTGTAACTCACCTCCCTGTGACCGGTGTGCTAATGCTCAGCAGGAGAATCGGCTCCTCGTCCAAAACGCAGAAAGACGGAGGGGTTGCTTTTATTAAAAGCCCCAGCGCTCCCCCGGTGCGGAGCTAATGAGAGCTTCGCGTCTCGGGGGGCATTTAAGCATCGGGCACGGGCCCCTCCAGCCCCCTCCTCACCCAATTAGGGGCCTCTCTGGCACTGGGGTTCGAGAAACAGGGACACAAATTTGGATTTCATTGCCTGGTTTGCTCTCAAACAAGGACACCCACAGCTAATATTATGATACGGCTGTATTCAGAAAAACTTCACTGTGTCCTTAACTTCAAGCAAAACATTTTGTTTCTCTTTTTTTAAAGGAACGCACAAAATATTTTAAAAAATGAAAAATAGATTAAGAGAAAGGAAAATCACTTCAGTTGTTTAGTTGTTTCAGTTTTTTCACTCAGAAATTTCAGCACTGAGCGCACTGTGGCTAGCCTGAATGTGGTCACTGTACATCCTGCTGAAGGATTTCTCAGTGTCCTGTATTTGCTGAATATTATCAAATATTCTCAAAAATGAAATTCTTGCTTTGGTTTGACAGCAAATCCAATCATGGACTGTGACCGAAGAGTGAGAGTTGTACTGTATTACTAGACCTAACTTATTTTAGATTGTAAGAATTATAATCCATTGTCCTATCCTAACATGTACCTGTTTCTAACATTCTTACATGTGTAGAAGTGTCAGCTATTAGGTCCATACTCATGCAGGTGTAGAGCACTGCTTATGGCTCTGCTGCTGGATGTGCTGGGATTTGTAGTTCTTACCCTTTTTCTTGCTCACTAGTCTCTTGCCTGCTCTTCTCTTCGTCCCTCATCAAATATGCTTCAATAACTGTCTCCCCAATGCTGTTTTGCATCATTAGCCAAACCGGGCAAACTACTGCCTTTGGTTTCACTGAATCAGGAAAAAAACAGTGGAACCAACATTCAAATGATAACTGAACTGGGTAAGCCCCGCCTCCATCCTCCGCCTCAGCTCCGCCTCTCCATCAGCTTCTCTCCAGCAGGGGGCGCTGCCATGACATCGCTGCCAACGCATTGTTTTATTCTCGGTTTTCTGGCTGAAGTGGATTGTTTTGGTTTGGCCTCTTGTTTTGGGTAATGTCCCCCCCCCCCCCCCCCAGAGCGCTGCTCGGCCTTTGATTGTACCAAGCCTGTCCTCGTGGCTGTTTCCATGGCGCCTGCTTGCTGTTCGTTTCTTTGGCCTCGGCACCGTTCATCGTCCGCATGTCAACATGGCCGCCGTCTTTCCCCTGCAGCTCACAGGAAGTCTTGGGAAATTTGAATTTTCAAAAGCTAAACTTAAGATCAAATCTTCCTTTAAGCTGTTTATTTTACCTTGCGTATATAACTATGAAACAAAGTATTGGTCTTGAAGGTTGTACATAAAACTGCATTTCAGCTCCTTTGAAAATTTTATAGTCCTGTTAAAACGAAACTAGTCAAATAGCAGATTTTGTGTTTTTGTTGTTTAAGGATAAAATCAGTAAACAATATGAAATTATTTGTCCTTGATGTATATAATGTGGATATAACCATACGTCTGGTGTACGGTGTGAAAGTTAAATTTTAGAACAAATAAATTTTAAAAACTGAAAACTAACAGAATATTGTAGTCCCACAGTGTGGCTAAATCAATACCATACTGGACAAGTGGACGACTACAGCAAAGTTCTTCAGATGTTTTGTGAATTTTCAGTTGTTTCTGTGGATTTCATTTTCTTTTTTCCCCCATATTTTCAGAAAGAGAAAAAAGCTTACAGGGCACCAACACACCTCTGGAGTTGGACCTCCGAAACCTTACAATAATTACACAATCAGCTTTATGTCTAACTGTACACATCTGCTGCACACTGAATTGAACATAATTGCAGAATAACCTGCAATTTTTTTTTGGCTTTGAAATTTAAGCTTCCATCTTGCCATGACTTTGATATGAAACACACACACACATATATATATACATACAAATGGATTTTAAGACACAATTTCAAATTTTCTCAGTTTCACCATACAGCACACTTAGCATGACACCTCATTGGCTGGTGTATCTGGTTGCCACTGGAGTAGCAGGTCACATGACCACCATAGTTGCATCCACTGCATGATCCTTAGTAATCACATTTTTACATGTTCAGTGAACGACTCCAACGTTCAGTTCCTGGACCAAGATGACGACGACGATCCGGACACGGAGCTGTACCTCACTCAGCCCTTCGCCTGCGGGACGGCGTTCGCCATCAGCGTGCTGGACTCCTTAATGAGCGCGGTAGGTCCACGCTTTTCGTTTCAGAACTCTTAAATAGCATTTTTAGATTCATTCAGTATTTTCACACACAGCAGTATATGATTTGCAGGGATAAGACATATGGTGAGCGTACAGAAACAGTCACACTTGACTGTTTTATTTTAAAGGAAGAGGAATGCATTTCATTATGCCTTCATTTTGCTGATGTGCAGCATGGTAACCATTTTCACAGTCAGACCAGATGTGAGCCGACGCTGTTCCGATATGTTTTTCTAATCTCTCTCATAATTTAGTTTGCATCAGAGGGGGTGAGCTTTGACAAAAGATTGATATTTAGCCATTAGCGAAGCAAACACAGATCCAATGTTTTTTTGTTTTTTTTTAATCTAATTTGTCCTCAAAAAAGTACCACAATGAAAATCAAGTGCCACTCATCGTCATAGCCCAGTTAAGACCCCTGGATTTGTGCTTTCTGCAGTCAGACTAAGAGCATGTTCATGACTTGACAGGTGCTGTACACTTGTTTTAATCCTGGACTGTAAACAGAACTGATGCGAATGGAATTGGGATTTGGCTGAAGTGTGGTGTGTGAAATCCAGAGCACTCCTCCATTCGTTTAGGAAAGAGCCTTTTGGGTGCCACCCTTATAGATGCAGAATGTAATTTCACTAGTTGGCACAAGTTAGTAAATGAAATGCCACATTGATCAGACAGTACTGTAAGCTGTTTCCCTCTGAAGGGACGTTGCAGTCTTTTCAAATAATGTCTCACAGAATGGATTTTCGGTGTGCATGGCGGGGCTTCTAGAGAGGGTAGTGTTGATTCTACGTTTACCGACGCACTTGAAATACAGGACAGGTCTGACACAAGATCCCAGCCTGAATGTTCCTCTCATGCTCTTCTGATACAGAAGAGACAACTTCTTTCTTCTGCCGTTGAATCCCCTGCCCAAAATGACGGCTTAATTTGGCCGCCCTTCAGTTTGAGCAGGTGTAGAACAAAGCCCTTCCTGTTGCAGTTGAGGCCAGACAGAACTGATGCAGCCTATCAGACAGCTCCCTTCCTTGAGCGCGCTCAGTAGCGCTGTCACTCCCCTCTAAGGGGTGTCACTGCAGCGCCAGCAAGGAGAGACACCAGACCCTACACCACCGCACACAGTACACCACCGCACACAGAGCAGCCAGGTCCTACACCACCACACACAGTACACCACCACACACAGAGCAGCCAGGCCCTACACCACCACACACAGAGCAGCCAGGTCCTACACCACCACACACAGAGCAGCCAGGCCCTACACCACCACACACAGAGCAGCCAGGTCCTACACCACCACACACAGAGCAGCCAGGTCCTACACCACCGCACACAGAGCAGCCAGGCCCTACACCACCGCACACAGTACACCACCACACACAGAGCAGCCAGGCCCTACACCACCACACACAGAGCAGCCAGGCCCTACACCACCACACACAGAGCAGCCAGGCCCTACACCACCGCACACAGAGCAGCCAGGTCCTACACCACCGCACACAGAGCAGCCAGGCCCTACACCACCGCACACAGTACACCACCACACACAGAGCAGCCAGGCCCTACACCACCACACACAGAGCAGCCAGGCCCTACACCACCGCACACAGAGCAGCCAGGTCTACACCACCGCACACAGAGCAGCCAGGCCCTACACCACCGCACACAGTACACCACCACACACAGAGCAGCCAGGCCCTACACCACCACACACAGAGCAGCCAGGCCCTACACCACCGCACACAGAGCAGCCAGGTCTACACCACCGCACACAGAGCAGCCAGGCCCTACACCACTGCACACAGAGCAGCCAGGCCCTACACCACCGCACACAGAGCAGCCAGGCCCTACACCACCGCACACACATCAGCTGGGGAGAGCTGGATTCAGCCTGTTCCACACGGTCTGGCACTCACACACACTGAGATCAACCTCTGTAAAGAGTGGGATTATACCCTGTGAGAAATAGGTCTACAGGGACTGAGTTATGGGTGTCTGAGCCCTGCCGCTAACCTAGCGTCCACCGCTTAAGCACTGGAGTTTTGGGCCCAGAGATGAGCCTGGATATGTCTTATTGTTGGATTAGGGGATTTCATAATTACCGTCGCCAGCAGAATTAAATTGCATTATCAGTTTAGTGTGTTATAGCACACTGCAGAATGGGTATACCATTGATCATTCATAAGAATGCAGTAATTTAATTGTAACAGAGGAGGTCATATTAACGTTTCTAGCTCTCGCAGAGGTGTATTTTCATGTTAATGATGTTCGGCTGTCATTGTAAACAGCGTTGTGTGAGCTGAGGATGTAAGCAGCAGAGCTCACCGGAGCCTGAAGTGCGGCCATCTTGGGCTGTGAGTGTAATGGCGGTTTCCCGTCTCTGCAGACGTACTTCAACGACAACATCCTGACTCTGATCCGGACGCTGGTGACGGGGGGGGCCACCCCGGAGCTGGAGGCCTTGCTGGCCGAGGAGAACGCGCTGCGGGGGGGCTACAGCACCCCCCAGACCCTGGCCAATCGGGACCGGTGCCGCGTGGCACAGCTGGCGCTGTACGACGGGCCCTTCGCTGACCTGGGGGTACGCCCAGCCTCGAAAGAGCCGAGCGGACTGAGCCTGTGGCTCCCCCACACTGCCCCGTCCCAAAGATGTGTGGCCCCTTTTCCAAAACACACGTTACCCCTGTCCCGTACACATGTGTGGCCCCTGTCCCACAGACATGCATGCAGGTCAGGTACTCTCCTGCCATAGCCCTCCACCAAGCCCCCCCCCCCCCCACCCCCCCTTCACTCAAAGCTCCTCATTACGATGACGTGTGTGTGTGTGTGTGTGTGTGTGTGTTTCCTTTATTTGTTAACAGAATGTTTGGCTTTCTGACGCAGTGCCATTGTTTGGTGTGGTGGCATGTTTCCATGGCCACAGTCTGAAAGTGGTGTTGTGCTATTGGCTCATTCATACGATGGTCTGTGGAGTGGCCAGCACTTCTAAACTGTCACTTGTTTGTGTTGCAGGATGGTGGCTGCTATGGTGACCTCTTTTGTAAAGCATTGAAAACATATAACATGCTTTGCTTTGGAATTTACCGGTTAAGAGATGCACATCTCAGCGGTCCAAGCCAGTGCACCAAGAGGTGGGTCACAACCTTCGACTGTCCTCTGAATAACAGCACATAATCCCGCTATATAACAGCACATAATCCCGCTATAGAACAGCACATAATCCCGCTATAGAACAGCACATAATCCCGCTATAGAACAGCACATAATCCCGCTATATAACAGCATGTAATCCATCTGTACGACAGCACATAATCCCACTATATAACAGCATGTAATCCATCTGTACTACAGCACAGAATCCCACTATATAACAGCACGTAATCCATCTGTACTACAGCACATAATCCCACTATATAACAGCATGTAATCCATCTGTACGACAGCACATAATCCCACTATATAACAGCACGTAATCCATCTGTACTACAGCACATAATCCCACTATATAACAGCACATACTGTTATCCAACTGAGAGCAGTTCCACGCACTTAGCGAAAGGGTTATAGGCCATATTTTAATAGGAACATGTTTGATGTTTTTCGTGCTTCTTTGAGGTATAAATGCATTCGTCACTATTTGTTAGCTTTGTGGAAGTGTGTAAACAGTGATCACACACTCAGTGATCACGTTACTGGGACAGAAATGCTGTTCAGAATTGATGCGTAGCTTTGATTGCTGCATTGCTTTGACATGCGTTATGTTTGCTCTTGTTTTCTGGCAGATACGTCATTACCAATCCGCCGTACGAGTTTGAGCTGGTCCCCACCGACCTCATCTTCTGCCTGATGCAGTTTGACCACAACGCCGGCCAATCACGGACGAGCCTGTCCCACTCCTCACACTCCTCCCACTCCTCCAGTAAAAAGAGCTCCTCCGTGCACTCCATCCCCACCGTCAACCGGCCCAGCCGGAGCAAGGCCCGCGAGTCCAGGGACAAGCAGAAGTACGCGCCCCCCCCCGCCCCCCTTCCCCGCGTGTGTGTGTGTGTGTGTGTGTGCTCCCCTCCCCCTGTGTGTGTGTGTGTGTGCATGTGCGTGTGTGTGCGTGTGTGTGTGTGTGTGTGTGTGTGTGTGTGTGTGCACGTGCGTGTGTGTGTGTGTGTGTGTGCTCCCCTCCCCTGTGTGTGTGTGTGCGCGTGTGCTCCCTCCCCCTGTGTGTGTGTGTGCGCGTGTGCGTGTGTGCTCCCCTCCCCCTGTGTGTGTGTGTGCGCATGTGCGTGTGTGCTCCCCTCCCCTGTGTGTGTGTGTGTGTGTGTGTGTGTGCTCCCTCCCCCTGTGTGTGTGTGCTCCCCTCCCCCTGTATGTGTGTGTGTGTATGCGTGTGTGTGTGTGTGTGCTCCCCTCCCCCTGTGTGTGTGTGTGTGTGTGTGTGCGTGTGTATTTGTGTGCTCCCCTCCCCCTGTGTGTGTGTGTGTGTATATGCTCCCCTCCCCCTGTGTGTGTGTGTGTGTGTGTGCTGCCCTCTCCCTGTGTATGTGTGTGTGTGTGTGTGGGGACTTGTGTGTGTGTGGTGGTGTGTTTGTGAATTGGGTTTATGGAGGCACTTGTAATGGGTGTGTATTGTTTCTGGGTTGTGATCATTAAGCACACATTCTTCATGCTCATTTAGACGTCACATACACATCACATACTCATCATGTACTCATCACTGCAGTCACATGACTTTCATCACCCGCACGCCTAAACAACATCATCCCAGCTGCATACATATGTGTGCAAACAGCCTGCACAACAAGGAGCTCTACTCATACATGATTGGCTGTCTTTTCTTCCTGATTACAGTTCCATTGAAGTATCTCCTTCTGCTGAAAGCATAGTTTCAGCATGATTATGTTTCAGTCATATGTATTGCTTATGTAGCAATTATGATCCAGTTTACTTGGTTAAACTACATGTGTAGCCTGTAGCATTTATTTATATTTATCTGTCATCAGACTTACATTTGTAATCAGATGTTAAGTGAATATTTCTGTTACAGGATAGCATGGAAGAATCAGGGTGCCAGTGTATAGAACATAAAACACTGACGCACAATACAGCCTAGTTGTATTGTAAATCTGTATTTAAATTGTATATTTTATATATTTCATAGTTTAAATATATATTTTTATTGTTTCAGTGTGTTGCCAGCTCATGTGGATCTAAGCAGGCAGTGCTATTTGGCATAGTTCTGTCTTTCAGAATTATTTGTGTTCTTTTTATCTGGCAGGGAAATCTATTATTTTAACATGCAAACGCAAGTTTATTACTGGAGATACGTCTCTCAGTCTAGCTAAGCAGCTTGTCTATCTGTAGATTAAGTCTGCACGCATGTTCCCCCTTGGTTTTTATTTGAACAATACTGTCAAAATAATGACTTCATATGTATCAGTTTTATTAATGCACAAGTGCACGTATATGCATCCATATGTATGTACATGTGTGCATTTATATGGCTTATTTATTGTGCTTTAGCATGCAGTTATGCTGTCATGTGTTTATAAATTTTCCTGACATGAACAAAATACACCAATCAATTATCTGTTTAGAAATAGATATGACGTTATGCAATAATTCCTGTGTACATAAGGAGAAATATTCCTTATAATATCTTTTATAATTGTGTGCATTTGCCCATTTCTCATTGTATATATGACCCTGTCACATGTCCATGCTTATAATGTAACGTGTTGTGAATCTTTCAATTTACCTTTCTCAGTTTGTATTTAAGCTTTTTTTCCCTTTATTGCAAAAAAAGAAATCAAATTTTTAAAAATTAGAAATTATAGAACTGCAAATAGAAAATGCATTTCCTAAAATGAAATGAAGTTGGATTCCAGTCACCATTTTGTGTATTTGTAGGAGACATTGACTTGTCCGTGATGTCAGGCTGCAGGCTGCTCTTGCTGCCAACACTGGCTGGTTTTTACTGATCATGGTGATGGGGTGGCTGATCCTGGCACTCTGCACCCTTAAATCCAGTGCCACAGCCCCCATTTTTGACCTCCCCCCCTATTTCAGAGCTGTGGTCAGTACATTCGAGACTCAGCTGTGCAGCCAATCACAACAAAAGACATTGCGGTGTAGATGCCATGGCTTTATTTAGGGTTAATTTTTAAAAGATTTTTATTTCCATCTACTGTAATTCTGTTATTCTGTCATTTAATTTTTTTGTTTGTTTACTTAAGAGTCTAAGCTTTCAATAGGGCAGATACCTGTAAGGAAATAATAATCTTGAAATAAGTCTTCAAAATTCCGGGGCCACTGTCCCAACTGCTGTTGCCCTGGACACAAGTGCACATGAAGTGTCCCGTCGTGTTTATAAACAGAAACAGAGTGTGAGTCCGGTTTGTAAACGCCTACTGAGCCTGAATATGAAGCACTTCTTGACACAGCTATGTGCCCATATTTTAAAGAAATATGTAATGGAATGGATATGATGGTATATTTGTAAAGTATGTGCATGTACCTTATGACTTAAATATAAATAACACCGCAGTGGTAATGCAGTGATATAATCCAGTCCAGTGAGGTGTATGGTGATGTCAGTGTGTTTGAGACATGTGGTTTGTGTAAATACTGTAAAACTTACTTAGACTGCCTCTCTTTCTGAAGTGCAACAAGGACGAATAGAGTGAGCCAAGGTATGGAAGCTAAGGACTATGCATGACGTAGCGGCTGTGGTGGATTTCTATCATAACTGTCCTTGTGGAGACCTGTTATGAGAGAGGAAGCATTTCTGTTTGTTTTATCAGTCATTCCTTAGTTCCTCTTATTTCCTCTTTGCTTTCTGGAAAGGAAAGCAAAATGGCTGCCGCTGTCAATCTGATTCCTCTGAGATCACCAGGACATTGCATGCAGTTGATCATGTTGATTTGCTGTTATACCTTTGTATCTGACTTAACCAATTTAAAGCTTGTTTTTTTTTTTTTTGTTCATCTTCCTTTGGCAGGATTTTGTGCATTTTCAATTTGTCATTAAGCATCTTTCTTTCTTTTTTCATCTTTGTGTAGTCCACAAGTTCCAGCTGTGTGTGAGAGGAATTGTGTGACTGCTTTTATTTCTGTGGAGCAAATGCAGTTAGACATTGAAGCAATGTATGTGTGGCTCTGTGAGTTACCCTTTGTCAAATGCCTTTATTACTCTACATTAGAGCTTTATTATTCTACATTAGGGCTTTATTACACTACATTAGGGCTTTACTACTGTACATTAGAGTTTTATTACTCTACGTTAGAGCTACTCTACATTAGGGCTTTACTACTGTACATTATGGTGTTATTACTGTATATTAGGGCTTTATTACCGTACATTAGGGTGTTATTACTGTATATTACAGCTTTATTACCCTACATTAGGGTGTTATTACGGTATATTAGGGCTTTATTACCCTACATTAGGGCTTTATTAGGGCTTTATTACCCTTCATTAGGGCTTTATTACCCTACATTAGGGCTGGATGATAAACCATATTGACAATTTTAGACCTGGAGACCCAGTCCATGGCTACATAGCTATATACACACACACACACACACGTGTATGTATATATGTGTGTGCGGGTGTATATCTATGTGGGATAATGACTATTATAGTTAATTTATTAAATGTGTGGTTCACTTGTCCTCTGTAAAGCAAAGCGCTTGTGAGATCAACACTAATCTGTCCCCTTCCGAAAAGGATAAACACACACGTATAAATACAGCATACCTGCTGATAATCTGGTACTGTTAGATTATGACTCCAAGGATAAACACACACGTATAAATACAGTATACCCGCTGATACCCGCTGTTAGATTATGACTCTGTATTGAAGGCGAGCACTAGTGTCTGAATCCTGGTTCAGAAACCTGTCCATGTCAGATCTGCTGTGCCCCCTGACCTTATGTGGCGGTGACCCCTGACCTTATGTGGCGGTGACCTCTGACCTTATGTGGTGGTGACTCTTGACCTTACGTAAGGGCAGTAAACCCCTGAGAATAGCGCAGGACTGGATCATAGGCACGACCGCCATTACATCAGCCTGCACTGGGACAGCAAGCCCCATGGCTGCAAGGCATTTGCAAAAATGTCTGACTTTAATCAGACAGACTGGCCTTGGAATGAAATGTTTGAATCCTTCATGGCTGTCCTCAACCGCTCATTATTCCCAGCATGCAGCGTTCTTCAGGACGCAGGTATGCTTGAGCAGCACTGCGTTCCACCAGAGGAGAGCGCTAGCAAAATAAGGGCAGTATAAATATTACAGTTCCCTTAAAGTCAATAAACACTATGCCAGAAATTAAGAGATGTAATAAAATGTTGAAAATTGAAACATCAAAACAAGACCGGAATGTAAAACTACTTTGCAGAAAGGCTTGACCTCTGAGCTTAAGACTTACCAGGCATCCAAATGGGGTATGAAATATACTTTGAAACTGAAAATATAATTTGCGATTACTCCTTATAGATTTGCTTATTATTACTGTGGTAAAAAGATGAGCATTCAGCAGAAACAAGTCTGTCAATAAAAGAATAATACGATGCTGGAAAAGTAAACAGTGTTTCATACAAAGAACAAAATCAAACATTTTGCCGAAGAGGCCAAACATTAGGTCTCTGGCAAAGATATAAATTGTTTAGAATGCCAATATAGATAAAATAGCTCATTTAGTACAGTGTGGCTTTAAAAATCCTTGGATCTTTAAACTGCATGTGTTTTTTCTTCTCTACAGGGAAACGACACTATAAAAGTATCAGCGTTTTACAGGAAAACACTAAACAGGGTATACCTATTTAGCTTCACCTTTTCTGTAGTAATTCCCTTAGATTCATTAGATGTACATTGACTTTTAAAATAATAGTAGAACAAAACTAGAGTTGTTTTCACTGTTCCAGGAGAAATTCCAATATATTCATTAGTTTGTGTGTGACGCACTGTAGCATAGAGCACTGTATTATAAATAATACAGTGTTTGTTAATCCCATTTAAGTTCTCAATAGTCATCTAGTTATAGGAAATGAACATAGAGTAGAGTAGATGGCATAGAAACATAAATCAGGTGCCATATTTAAAGTCTGAAACTGATGAATCTGTTTTCCCTCCCTCTTTCTTGTTTCTGACCGTTGGACAGAAAAGAAATGGTTTACAGATGAACCGGAAAATGCCTACCCAAGGAACATTCAGATCAAGCCCATGAGCACTCACATGGCCAATCAAATCAACCAATACAAGTCCACAAGCAGCCTGATTCCACCAATCAGAGAAGTTGAAGATGAATGCTGATCAGCTGACCCCTGGGGTCGTGTGGGAAAAGCATGGACATTCTCCTGAAAGAAAGGAAGTGCAGATGATCACGATGCTGTCTGGTTCTTTTCTCCTCGCGCGTACCGCTCCTTAAGGTTTTACACGATAGACGGGACCCTCTTATGTGTATACTATATGTTACTTCCATGCTCTTTGAAAATATTTTATTTATAAATGTATACAGGATACATGTATATAATGACAATCATTTACGGATTGTACAGCCTTTAGCACTTTTTGAAATGATTTTAAGAGATATCTCCTGTAATTATTTGCAATAGTACGCTGTGTCTGTGACCGGACTCCTTATTTTCCCTTTTGGGGAGGATGAGGGCCATTATAGTGGGTGTAAAAAGGACATTTCCCAAAGAATCACACCACAGACTTCATATCAGCCAGACATTCATGTATTTTGTTATGCATATCAAACATTTGCTTCTTTTAATGATTTGCACTAAATGAAACTATTTTTTGAAAGGAACAAGTAGTAGTTTATCAAATATAAGCAGTTTATCAAAATGTAAAAATCATGGAAAGGTCAACCTTTTTTTATATTTTTCACTTGATTGGAGGAAATGTCTGTGGCTTTATACAGAAGGTACTGAACCAGAGGTTTGCAAGAACAGGAGTTAGCAGATGCTGCAGTGAACTATAGAATAATATGAATGATTGCATTCCAGTTGTGTGACACTACCACAGTCCTAGATGCTGCAGAAATACACTAATACCCACTCCTTGGGTTTGCCTGGGTTTGCACCTGCTGATTTAGCCAACAATATCCTGACCATGTGCTATCGCATATAATCTCTACAGTGTATCCCTGAATTTGTCCCCTGTGGACCATTTAATATGGGTCTTCCCCTGACCCTGCACATACGCGCGTGCTACAGGTCCACACATATTTCTCAGTTCTATATCTGTACCAGTTTTCTGAGCAATTTCTCAGAATGCAGAACCTGGCAGTGACACTGTGCTAATCCGTATGAGTTTTCACCCTCCGGACTCTGCACTATGATTGAGCTGCTCAAATGTGAATTAGGACGTGTTGACGTGTTTTTGGCGACAGCACTGAAGATGAGATCTGCGTGATGTAACATGGGAAGTGATGTGAACTGCAGAATGCCATGTTGGAGCACATTATTAAAATGTCTGCAGATTTCCTCGGTCCAGATTTGAGAATGCCACGTATTGCATACAGCAGGCATTTAACGGGTCCTCCTTTGGCTGTGGCCACTGCCTGGCACAGAGTTGGCATGGAGGCGGTTAGAAGTGCTTGGATGTTCTCCATGACCAATCTCCACACCACATCATTCAAACAAATTTACCCGACATTTGAACTACAGAAGCTCAATCATAGTTGCACTTGCACTGTTGGGGGTGGGAGGGGAATACGGATGGCACTAGAGAATGCAATCTTTCAGTTATTCTGGTAGAGACATGAATCACAGGCATTCCGATTTCCCCGGTCCCCATGTGCGTTCATCACGAAACCACACCCATCCTCTTACAGATTTGACGTTGTGATTTGTTGGCAGAACCATTCAGATGCTATTCTTAAATTCAGAATTATTTTCTAAGATTTTCAGGTTAATTTAAATTTAAGCCTCACAGGAATTCCATTTCATGTTAATTTTTATACATCTTTGGCACTTCACATTGACACAGAATTAAACTACATCACATCCATGCTGAAAATACGAACTTCATTACTTGACAAACCAAACACCTTAATGTTGGTGACATTTTTATTCTGCTTTCTGTGAGTTATGTAAAATCATGATCATTCTTATTTTTTATTTTTTTTAAAAGCAATGTTTTACAGTTTTTCCACAAACCCTTCTTAGCAACTACAAGTACTTCACAAATAAGAACGCTGATTTGGTTTCCTTTGAGTGTTAAAAACCTGGGTGGTGTTTCTGCCGCAGTGTTAATCGAGTCTCCCATTTGCATCTCGCATTCTGAAGGGAAGAAAAATGTGAATGACACAAAAATTAAGTTACCAATCCAACTGTGCGTAATCTGAAGTTTAGAAGAGTGTATCTAACTAACAGTGACTTGATGTGCATGAAGCCAGCTCATTTATTAAGGCCTGCAGCCAGCTCTGTTGTGAAATGGGTGGAACTTAATTATTTTCATTATTACTATTTGACCTAAATTAGGTCTCATTAAAGGAGAAGAACAGTCAGATATTTTCATTTGTCTTGACAAATAATATTCTCTCTGACTTGTGTTGGGGAAAAAAAAAAAAATACCACAAGATAACCATCAGAGCATCCCTGCCTACGGGCAGTGGAGGCAGTAGCCGTAAGAAATGGAAAAATAATGTTTTAATCACTGGGGGGAAGAGAACCCGCCCTGTAAATTCTGCCGTTCCCAGAGAACATTTTAAGCAAAACTGTTCCAGCTTCTGTCTGTCTGTCCCCTGGCTGTGGTGCGGTATGATGTTGAGCTTATCGTGTCCACATAAGCCTTGTTCTGGAGTGAAGTTTTGAATTGTGACTGCATTGTTGTTACACTTTGTAGCAAGTAGACTAAAGAAAAATGTGAGTATAATGTACATATAATTGGATTGTTGATAAAATTCCTATTAGCCAGAAAAGATGATAATGGTATATATTCATTTCACTTCAGAAAAGAGAAAGATGATTTGTTCATATAGAAATGTTCACTCTGCTTCCTATTACTTCAAATCCTGTCCTGTAACAAAATTCAAGATTTTTGTTGAAATGAAAAAAACCTGTTCAAGTAAGTAAAGTTTATTGATGTCAAGTGTCATTTGATGTCATAAAATAGCTTATTACTGAGACAAATATTTAGGGGAGCACCTATTTAAGCTAAGGTATAGAGAATTAAAGATCTCCTTTAGTATGTTTTTCTTGTGAAATTTATATTTAAGGGGTTACATTCCATATTGTCAGCTGTTTTACTTTGATTAGCAATACTCTCGGTTCGTTTGCTGCTACAACACTCTTTACATTTTGAAAGTTCTGCAATATCAGTCAGTTAAAAACCATGCGAACATACAGTAATAAAGAGTGCCTAGACACTATCTAGCAGCACATATCAGTTAGATTTTTTTATTTTATTCATTTGTTTCATTTCTGAGGCCAATAGCATTTCTGTGATGGTAAACAGTGCGAGACTGAGCTTATTACCCCCCCCCCCCCCAGCTCTGGGCAGAGGTGTGTGGCAGCGTGCTGTGGTACTGGCGTAGAGAACATCCAAGCCTCAGACGCCTCTACGCCAGTGCACCAGTGTCAGGCAGTGTGTGCCAGTGTGCCAGTGTCAGGCAGTGTGTGCCAGCCAAAGGAGGATCCCATAAGACCTGCTGTTGCGAAAAGTGGCATGGAGAGAGGTTAGGGGCACGCGTGCAAATACACCTTTCCATACCCGTCTTCAAAACCAAACAAGGTGTGTGTTACACTGTATGTACATATATAAATATTAATCTTATATATGTATATACATATATATATATATATATATATATAATAGCTGTTTCTCATTAATGTGAGACATTTCACAGCTGGAGCACAGCGATGTGAGCAGGACAGTGCGGTGTGAGCTCACAGCTGGAGCACAGCGATGAGAGCAGGACAGTGCGGTGTGAGCTCACAGCGATGAGAGCAGGACAGTGCGGTGTGAGCTCACAGCTGGAGCACAGCGATGAGAGCAGGACAGTGCGGTGTGAGCTCACAGCTGGAGCACAGCGATGAGAGCAGGACAGTGCGGTGTGAGCTCACAGCGATGAGAGCAGGACAGTGCGGTGTGAGCTCACAGCTGGAGCACAGCGATGAGAACAGGACAGTGCGGTGTGAGCTCACAGCGATGAGAGCAGGACAGTGCGGTGTGAGCGCACAGCGATGAGAGCAGGACAGTGCGGTGTGAGCTCACAGCGATGAGAGCAGGACAGTGCGGTGTGAGCTCACAGCGATGAGAGCAGGACAGTGCGGTGTGAGCGCACAGCGATGAGAGCAGGACAGTGCGGTGTGAGCTCACAGCGATGAGAGCAGGACAGTGCGGTGTGAGCTCACAGCTGGCCATCAGGCTCCTCTTTAGCGGGTGGTTTAACGCGCACCTGTCTGGTGTGTGCGGTCAGGTTCCCATCAACCGTGTGAGGTCACCCAGCCCGTGGCATTGTGCTGCACCTCGCAGATTTATTTTCTTGCTGTAAGGGATATGACATCTTTATTGATAATTTCTGGAAATTATAATAGACAGGTGTAAAACATAATTTTGGATAAGGGGTGGGGGGGATGTAAGTCTTAAGTAAGTGTAAAGAATTACATTTGGCTGTTTTTTATGGTAAAACTAGCATTCTTTTGGGTAGTGTAATGGCTGCCTTTCATCCAGGATACATTCAGGACATTCATACAAAGTGTGTGTGACTCTGTGACATACGCTCATTTAACAGGAAAGAAAGGTGGTATAGAAATGGAATCCATGGATTTGCTTCAGCTAAAGGAATTGTGGAGAAACTGATGGTGCTGAGTTGATCTACCTGACTCTGTCATAAATAATATCTGCTGATAAATATGCTGTCTTGTAAAAAAAAAAGAAAAAAGAAGTTTGTACATAAATTGTACATGGTTTCATTTTGTATTTTCTCAAATTAAAATGGATGTATTTGTGGTCTATAATGTGCCTTGTCCTCTGTAACATGCCTGTAGATACTGTTGAAGAAGACCGGGACTCATCCAGTCATTAGAATGAGAACAGCGCCTTAGTTGTATGACCCACACAGCAGCCCTATCTTACCAGTACCTGTCTTGCACCGGCAGCAAAGGTAGAGCCTGTGTACTAGAAACCTTTTGGAACTGTATGACAATGCCTGGTGGGTGCTCTAAATTATGTGTAATGTCACAAAAAGGCTTTGTTTTTTCATCTTAAAAGTTTGTAAGTGTCCTTTACAGTTTGTAGCAGCATCTGATGGTGAGTCGCATATTTGATTTTAGTTTGTGCGATTAGGCAATGGATGCACCACCTGTATCCCTGATACAGCTGAACGGGAGTGGATTTATGCCACTCTGGTAAACGCACATAACCTCGCACATCGCACAGAGACAGTCTGATGCCTCTGTGCGATTGCTGAAACATCACAGGTGTATAAAGAGCGGGCATTAGCGCTAAATCCGCTAGCTGGGCTGTGCAGGTGTGGAGAACCGTCACTGATAAACGTGATGAGAGGCCTTCCCACTGAACCCCTATCTGGCAAGGCCACACTATGACTAATTATGCAACACTATGACTAATTATGCAATTTTTAAATTGGCCCTTTTAGATTCGCTATATCCACACCACTGTCCTGCGTGCTGACTTTGCACAAAAGGATTATTGGCACCTGGACCAGCGGATGCCATTTTTAATTTAATTATGTCTGAGTTGGAATCTTGACCTGAAACATCTGGATTAAAAAAGAAAGAAAAAAAAAAAAAAACATCTAATTTTCTGGCTCTGAGGGTACCTGCAGTCAGGTGGTCTCAGCTGAAATTCCATCGCGGGATGTCTCGCTCACCTTTTGCGATGATCATTCCTCTCTTGTGCTTTCTGAGCAACCCTCAAACTGTGAACCCTGCTTACCCAGCCTGCAGTGCTGCTGCAAAACTCATGCCCTTTTATCGCCGTGGAAACGCACCTGCTATCTGGGGCTGCTCTTTGTTCTTTATTACGTCCTCAGCTGGCTGTGTCTGCAAGATTAACACAAAGGAGTAACAACCAGAAGCTACAGCAGGATCAATACAAGGCCTGTCTGAGGTAGGCAATCAATCCACAGATCACTGCACCTTCATCATCACAGACACATTAGGCCAGTCCTGTAGCCTGTTATTTCTCATTATCTGAGCTTGTGGTGTCAGTCAGAGCAAACCTACTTGGAAGTCTAGCCTTGGGGTCTAAATGGAGAAACATTCTCTTATTTATTTCTACATGTGTCCTAGAAACTCATCTGAAAGAGAGAATGTAATTGTGACCGAATTTAATCATGGTCAGTTTTTTAACAGTATCCTCTAATTGATTGGCGGTGCTTGTTATAAACTTGTCCATGAATCAACACATTTTTCTGCATAAATGGAGTTGATGGATAAGTGTAGTTTTACGTTCTGCTCAGTATGATTGTTCCTTGTCCAGATAATTTGTAATTGATGAGTATGAAAGAACAGATTTGTTAAATTCTGGAGTCGAGTGTACTGTGAGTTTTGTCAAGTGCACAGATTTTCTTTTGGTCAGAAACCACAACTGCCCAAAGTAATTTGTAGGCTGGTTGAAAGAAACACATTTTCTTTTGGGTGTATCAGGGTCAAATTGCACCAGCATAACCAATCCCGTCCTGTACTTATGTAAAACAGGGCTGCCCAAACCTGCTCCTGGTGATCTACCGTCCTGTAGATTTTCATTTCAACCCTAATTTGGCACCTGATTCTACTAATTAGCAGCCCAACAAGATCTCTGGCTGTTGAATGAGGTGTGCTTTGTCCGGGTTGGAGTGAAAACCTGCAGGACAGTAGATCTCCAGGAACAGGGTTGGGCAGCTCGCGGGTAAGTGGTTCAGCAAACAGTCAACATCTTGGGAGTTTCACTGTGAATGTTATTCATTTTTTTATGAACAGGTGTCAAATAATTGTCATAATTGTCAGAGATAATTAAAGCAATTGTAATTGCCTAAAACTTGTGTAATAATACTGTGCAGGTGATTGATCAGTCAGAGCTTTTGCTTGTATGTTTATTCAGTGATGGTGGAGGAAGTAAGAATATGCACACATTGTAATGCAAGTCAGTGGGGTCTGGTTGTTGTCATCACAGAAGCCAAACAATGTTATCATTTGAATATTTACCAAAATATGCAAGCAGCAAACAGGCCGTAGAAAATGCAGTGATCTTGATAGCTTGAAAGCTAGCTAATCAGTCTATTTGTTTGGTTTTTGTAAGAAATATGCGTGTGAACAAATTCATTCTGTAAATTTGTGTACAAATGTCACACCTACCTTATATATATACACCTGGAAGCACCATATAGAATGAGGGTAGTATCATTTTAAATGAATTATTCACAAAATGGACTGATTGTCACATCCGCTTGTTCATCGGAACACATTCTTGACCCCTAGGCTTTCCTAATAAATAATTTGAAAAAATACATTTAGTGTGAGGAATAGGTCACTTGTGACAAGGTCGAAAAAAAAATGTAATGTTTTTCCAGTGAAAAAAGTAAAACTAATTTGTAAGTTTTACATCTTTAATTTATAAACCCTGGCCTGTGAAACTTGCCCAGCCCGTCATCTGGAGGGCTGCGTGATTCTCCTCGTAACTATGGCAATCCCGATCACATGGGGTGAGGACGGGACAGAGGAAGTGAACAGATGTTGGCGGCACCGCTGATTTGCAGGCTGATGATGGCGGCACATAGACAGCTCAAATTAACGGCTTCTTAGTCTGAAGCAGCCCTCTTTGTGAGATGTTTTCAAAATGGCTGATTTACTCCAAAGTGGGTCCTGGTGGGCTGGTGTGTGTTTGCGCAGGCAGACCAGATTCAGATCGATTCGGCTGAAACCGATTGATCAGCCATTTGAGTTGGCAGCGTGTTTACCAAAACAAACCATGCAAAGCCTATACTTTCTGGGTCTCTCAATACAAATCAAACCCTTCTGCTAGTTCTCCCAAATTATTTCACAGTTGTTATTTTGCTTTGATACTCCAGTACTGAAGGATGGGTGTGACCTGCACCTCTCGCTGACCGTATGCTAAAATTGTTAAATAGTCAAAAAGGAATAATGTACTGTACAATTTTTTGATTGATTTTAGACAAACCAAAAGCTATGACCCAAAGGCGGCATTGAAAAGTGTTTGTATTTTACACAAAGAGGTGCCATTGTTTTTATTCAATTATGCCAATCTCTTGGAAACTCACTCCAGTCACTGTTCTAAATTTTTGAATTATCAAGGGGGACATGTATACCTTCAAGAGAATCATTGCACCAGATTAAGTCACAAGTCCAGAAGGTGTTGTAAAACGCAACTTCAGGAATAATTAACACTGAGGTGGAGGATTTTCTATTGAAAAATAACTCCCCTGGTCTCTGAGAATATGTCAGGTCAGGAAAGCACTTGTGAAATAACGGGGATTAAAATGACTCTTAATCGTGAGCATATCTGTGGATAATAGGGAGACGTACAGCTTCAGAGTCATGCAGAATCAGCGTTAATATTAATGAACAGTCCTGTGAGCATCATTGGATTCTCAGTCAGTGAGAGCATTCGCTGTGGTCGTTAAAGGCCCAGTCTGCTCTGTGTCTGAGGGCCTTTCTGTATCACACATCCCATGCAGCAGCAGAGGCCTTCCAGCCTGCTGTCCTCTCAGTCTCAGGGGAGAACAAAGCCCCACAAATCAGTGGCCAAGGGGACCGTTCCGCCCCTCCCCTGGATGAGCGTGGACGGAAACAGGCTCTGTGTTCCGCCCCTCCCCTGGATGAGCGTGGATGGAAACGGGCTCTGTGTTCCGCCCCTCCCCTGGATGAGCGTGGATGGAAAAGGGCTCTGTGTTCCGCCCCTCCCCTGGATGAGCGTGGATGGAAACGGGCTCTGTGTTCCGCCCCTCCCCTGGATGAGCGTGGATGGAAACGGGCTCTGTGTTCCGCCCCTCCCCTGGATGAGCGTGGATGGAAACGGGCTCTGTGTTCCGCCCCTCCCCTGGATGAGTGTGGATGGAAACAGGCTCTGTGTTCTCACCTTGGGATGCGCCGGTCCATCACTCGGCTTATTACCGCTTTTACAAACCAGGTCACGGCTCCAGGCTGCCGGGGAAGCGCTGATATTTACCGCCCGGCGTCCTGGAGGGGGGGGCGGGGGGTGAGGGGCGAGGGGCGAGGGGGGGCGGAGGACAGGTCTGCAGAGTTTACCCCCCACCGCCGACACCACCTACTATCCTAGCTCAGGGAAAATAAACGCGTAAGGCCGTCGTGTAGAAACACATGCCTGCAGCTATGGAGGACGTTAAGCGTATGCTCGTTCTGGGTTACAGTCTGACAGGACATAAGCAAGGTGTTATTAGAATCAGAAGCGGCAGGTAGGAATGATGTCACTGGGCTTTTGAGCCCTTTAAGAGCAAAGAACAGCATCAGAAGGAGTCGGTTTGCAGACGGAGATGTGGTGTTGTGCAGTGTGCCAGGTGTTCCTCAAGTCTATAAGAGGACATTGGCACAGTAATTTTGGGCCTCTTACTTTAAATCACTGGACTGAAAAATCTGCTGCCGCTTTCGAAATTAATCATTGGTGAGATATATTTTATGCTCTGAACAATTAAAATACTGAATTACAAGAATCAGTGTTACTGAAGCAGCACATTTATCAGATTGGATATTAGATGAAGGAAACTGCCAGATATTTATTAATTTACCTCCTTAAAACAAAGAAAAAAGGAAATCTGTTTTATGTGTGTGTGTGGCATGCTATCATGTTTAATGAATGGATTTTGACCGACTATGCTGCTATTACTTATCAAACACAGAAGAGGGTGCATGTATTAAATGCAGGTGAGCTGCTTCGTGGGCACGCAGTGTTTTGCATTCCCTCCTCCTTCCCTCAGCAGCTCTGCATGCCCGGCTCGTCCGGCCGCGGATGTAGATCATAAAAGGCTGGCTGTTGTCACGGTTATGGCCTTGGTTTCCCGGCAGCTCCCCGGCCGGTGTCAGGCGCGCGTCGCTCTGAGGGGGCAGCGCGAGCCCCGCGTCTCCGCTGATAATGGTTTCCATGACAGCGCGGCACACCGAGAGCATCAGCGCCTCCGCGGATAAACAGCGGCCCTTCACAAAAACAACAAGGCTGCTGCGGCAGCGTGTCGGATCAGCGCGGAGAGAGTCTCGGCTGATTAAGCCGTCTGCTCCGCGCTGACACCGGTGTCAATAGCGCCGCGGCGCAGCAGCGCCGTCCGATGATTGGCCCAAAATGTCCATCAGTCAGGGAGCTGAGGTAGACTAATGCTTCTCCCTGCTGCCTATTAGGGCTACATGACAACTCAATCCTGTCTGCTGAGGGGGGAAAGTGACCTTGCAGCATCATCTGAGGCTGAATTAAATTGGCAAGAGCAGCTAATCTTTACCTGAGGCGATTAAGGAGTTAAAGGCACGGTGCTTTCACATGGTGGTGTTTTATTTGTTTGGTGGGGGTTTGTACAGGGATGCTGATATGGTGTGGTCACAAAATTAAGCTTTCACCGAGTGTTGAGTGATATAACTATCACAACAGAAAACAAGACATTTGTGTTACAAGTAAAACTGCTAACAGGAACAAATACACGGGATTAATTACTCAAATGTGCATCTTTTTGAGTGAAAACATAAAATGCAAATGCAAAAATAATTCCTTCATAGCAGAAAACTGTAAAATAAGATAAATGATGTCAATGTCTTTGGAACAGCAGAACATGATTTAGCAGTTTTGTGTTTGTTGTGCCCCAGCCTTCATCTTTAAAAACCCAAAACGTGCCCATTGTGTCCTTAGCTGCCTAACTGCTCTGAGCGCTGAAGTCTCCGTGTGAAAACACAAGTTCCAGACACAGTGTAGCATGGAAGGGTCCTTAATGTGCTGCCCATGTACTGGGCCTTAATCTCCGATGTTTAAAACAACCTGACCAATCACCTTAGCATCCTGGTCAAGAGGGAAAGACAGTGTGCTCACTGTATTCTCATGTTTATAGAATTCAATTCAATTTTATTTGTATTGTGCTTTTTTCAGAGAAGTGTCAGAAAGGCACTTTACAGAGTAGCAAGGCAAGAGAGAGCAAATCCCAGACCTGAACATATTTATCATCACGTTAAAACTGTTCATGTCCGGGTTATTTCAAGAAGTTTGGCTCGACTGATTGCTCAAATTTGGTGAATCAATGTGATTTTTGGAATAAATTTGTGCTTTCCATAACAAAAAGAAATCATCTGTATATAAAAAACATGATGAAATCAATGCAGGTAAATCTATCTGATTTCTTTCAGACAAAAAAAAAACCTAACAAAATTATAATAGTGCTGCATTCAAAAAGCAAAAATATCCAGCAATTGTGGCTTCACAATTGAGATTAATGAGAAATATTTTTGAATCTATTTCACTGGAAGAAGTATTAAACCATAAGTATAATGATAAATATAATAGAAATAATAGAAGAATAATAGAAGAAATCTCCTGTTATTCGAAGCCAAAATATATCTTAATGTTTTAAAATCATTTTAGATTTTTTAATTACCTAGAGTAATTAAAGGTGACATCTGATCCATCTGATTGGAAATACAAGAAAAAAAGAATTTTCTTACTTTTTTGACATAAGAATATAGTCTTGCATATTTTAGATAATGCGTAATGCGTATCTATGGAAAATGGCAAAACAAATAAGCAATAGCCTTGTGTCCAAAAATGACAAAAAATAATGCCATTTTTATATACAAATGGATATGAAATCATGTTTGTATTATAAACATTCTGAAATAAGTGGATAAAAATATGTTTGAAGAAGGTTTTGATGAATAAAGTGTTGCTTTGAAAAATGTCAAAATACCTAAGGTTACAGTTAGGTTAGGGGTAAGGAAAACGGTAAGTCAGAGGGTTTTGGGTTAGGGTTAGGGTTAGGGGTAAGAAAAACGGTAAGTCAGAGGGTTAGGGTTAGGGTTAGGGTTAGGGGTAAGGAAAACGGTAAGTCAGAGGGTTGAGGCAAGTTTCCAGTTGTGTTGAGTGGCAAGAAGAAAGGATCTTTAATGGGTTTATTAAATGCCTTTTTAGGTACAGATAGATAAGAAATCATGTTTATAATGCAGCTGTGGTGAAAAAAATTTATTATAATGCTTTTCAAGAATTTTGTAATCAATAAAGTGTTTTTGTGGAAAATGGCAAAAATACATAATATAGTTTTATGTCCAATTAGGTCAAAAGTGGCACTAATTCAAAAATGCCCATTTCTTGGTACTGGTGGATTGGAAATCATGTTTATAATACACCTGTGGTGAAATAAATGAATTATTACGTGTTTTAAGACTTTTATAATTTAATAAAGTGTGTTTATGTAAAAATTCAAAATGACTTTTTTTTGTATAAATGTATGCGAAATCATGTTTATAATGCAGCTGTGGTGAAATAAATGAATAATAAAGCTATTTAAGAATTTTATGATCAATAAAGTCTTTCATGGAAATTTGCAAAATACATAAGCCTATAGGCTTATGTCCAAATGAGGTCAAAAGTGGCAACTCTTCCAAAATGCTCTTTTTTTGGTACAGATGGATGGGAAATCACGTCTATAACACAACTGCGATAAAACAAATGCATTATATACTGTTTTAAGCATTTTATGATCAATAAAGTGTTTTCATGGAAAAATTAAAAATGTCTGTTTTTGTTGCAGATGAATCACAATCATGTTATAATACAGCTGTGGTGAAATAAATGAATATGATTGTTTTAAGCATTTTATGATCAATAAAGTTTTTCTGAAAATGGCAAAAACATAAGGCTATAGGCTTATGTCCAAATGGGTCAAAAGTGGCAACTCTTCAAAATGCTCTTTTTTGGTACAGATGGATGGAATCACGTTATAACACAACTGCGATAAAACAAATGCATTATATATGTTTTAAGCATTTTAGATCATAAAGTGTTTTCATGGAAAAATTAAAAATGTCTGTTTTTGTTGCAGATGAATGCACATCATGTTTATAATACAGCGTGGTGAAATAAGAATTATGATGTGTTTTAAGCATTTTATGATCAATAAAGTGTTTCTTGGAAAATGGCAAAAAACATAGGCTATAGGCTATGTCCAAATGAGGTCAAAAGTGGCAACTTCCAAAATGCTCTTTTGGTACAGATGGTGGGAAATCACGTTTATAACAAACTGCGATAAACAAATGCATATATACTGTTTAAGCTTTTATGATCAATAAAGTGTTTTCATGGAAAATTAAAATGTCTGTTTTTGTGCAGATGAATGCACAATCATGTTTATAATACAGCTGTGGTGAAATAAATGAATTATGATGTGTTTTAAGCATTTTATGATCAATAAAGTGTTTCTTGGAAAATGGCAAAAAAACATAAGGCTATAGGCTTATGTCCAAATGAGGTCAAAGTGGCAATCTTCCAAAATGCTCTTTTTTGGTACAGAGGATGGAAATCACGTTTATAACACAACGCGATAAAACAAATGCATTATATACTGTTTTAAGCATTTTATGATCAATAAAGTGTTTAGATGATGAATCAGTAAATACAGTGGTGAAATATGATATGAGGTTAAGCTTATGATCATAAGTGTTTCTGAAATGCAAAACATAGGCTATAGCTATCAATATAAGTGCACTCTTCAAATGCTTTTGTAATATGGATCATTTAAACTTAATGATATTTTTAAGATTATGATCATAATTCAGGAAATAAAAATGTCGTTTGTTGCAATGAATGCCAATCATGTTTATAATACACTGGTGAAATAAATGAATATGATGTGTTTAAGCATTTAGATCAATAAAGTGTTTTCTGAAAATGGCAAAACATAGGCTATAGCTTAGTCCAATGAGGTCAAGTGGAACTCTCCAAAATGCTTTTTGTACAGATGATGGGAAATCACGTATAACACAACTCGATAAACAATGCATTATATATGTTTTAAGCTTTTATGATCAATAAGTGTTTTCATGGAAAATAAAATGTCTGTTTTTTTGCAGATGAATGCACATCATGTTTATAATACAGCTGTGGTGAAATAATGATTATGATGTGTTTTAAGCATTTTATGATCATAAAGTGTTTTCTTGGAAATGGCAAAACATAGCTATAGGCTTATGTCCAAATGAGGTCAAAAGTGCAACTCTCCAAAATGCTCTTTTTGTACAGATGATGGAAATCACGTTTATAACCACTGCGATAAACAAATGCATTTATACTGTTTTAAGCATTTATGATCAATAAAGTGTTTTCATGAAATTAAAAAGTCTGTTTTGTTGCAGATGAATGCACAATCATGTTTTAATACAGCTGTGGTGAAATAATGATTATGATGTTTTAAGCATTTATGATCATAAGTGTTTTCTTGGAAAATGGCAAAAAAAAGCTATGGCTTATGTCCAATGAGGTCAAAGGGCAACTCTTCCAAATGCTTTTTTTTTTGGTACAGATGGATGGGAATCACGTTTATACACAACTGCGATAAACAAATGCATTATTACTGTTTTAGCATTTATGATCAATAAGTGTTTTATGGAAAATTAAAAATTCGTTTTGTTGCAGATGATGCACATCATGTTATATACAGCTGTGGTGAAATAAATGAATTATGATGTGTTTAAGCATTTTATGATCAATAAGGTTTTCTGAAAATGCAAAAACATAAGGCATAGGCTTATGTCCAAATGAGGTCAAAAGTGGCAACTCTTCAAAATGCTTTTTGGTACAGATGGATGGAAATCACGTTATAAACAACTGCGATAAAACAAATGCATTATATACTGTTTAAGCATTTATGATCATAAAGTGTTTTCATGGAAAAATAAAAATGTCTGTTTTTGTTGCAGATGAATGCACAATCATGTTATAATACAGCTGTGGGAAATAAATGATTATGATGTGTTTTAAGCATTTATGATCATAAAGTGTTTCTTGAATGGCAAAAAACATAGGCTATAGCTTATGTCCAATGAGTCAAAAGTGGCAACTCTTCCAAAATGCTCTTTTTTGTACAGATGGATGGGAATACGTTATAAACACGATAAAAATGCATTATATACGTTAAGATTTTAGATCATAATGTTCATGAAAATAAATGTTTTTGCAGAATCACAATCAGTTTATATCTGGTAAATATGAATTATGATGTGTTTAGCATTTTATGATCATAAAGTTTCTTGAAATGCAAAAACATAAGCTATAGCTTATGTCCAATGAGGTCAAAAGTGGCAACTCTTCAAATGCTCTTTTGGTACAGAGGATGGAAATCACGTTATAACACACTGCGATAAACAAATGATTATATCGTTTAAGCATTTATGATCAATAAAGTGTTTCATGGAAAATTAAAATGTCTGTTTGTGCAGATGAATGCACAATCATGTTTATAATACAGCTGTGTGAAAAATGATTATGATGTGTTTAAGCTTTTATGATCAATAAGTGTTTCTTGGAAAATGGCAAAAACATAGCTATAGGCTTATGTCCAAATGAGGTCAAAGTGCAACTCTTCCAAAAGCTCTTTTTGGTACAGATGATGGAAATCCGTTTATAACACAACTGCGATAACAATGCATTATAACTGTTAACATTTTTGTATAATGTTTCATGAAAAATTAAATGTCTGTTTGTTGCGTGAATGCACAATCATGTTTATAATACAGCTTGGTGAAAAAATGATTATGATGTGTTAAGCTTTATGATCAATAAATGTTTTCTTGGAATGCAAAAACATAAGGCTATAGCTTATTCCAATGAGGTCAAAAGTGCAACTCTCCAAAATGCTCTTTTTGGTACAGATGGATGGGAACACGTTATAACACACTGCGATAACAAAGCATATATCGTTTAAGCATTAGATCATAAGTGTTTTCATGGAAATAAATGTGTCTGTTTTTGTTGCAGATGAATGCACAATCATGTTTATAATACAGCTGTGGTGAAATAAATGAATTATGATGTGTTTTAAGCATTTTATGATCAATAAAGTGTTTTCTTGGAAAATGGCAAAAAACATAAGGCTATAGGCTTATGTCCAAATGAGGTCAAAAGTGGCAACTCTTCCAAAATGCTCTTTTTTTGGTACAGATGGATGGGAAATCACGTTTATATCACAACTGCGATAAAACAAATGCATTATATACTGTTTTAAGCATTTATGATCAATAAAGTGTTTTCATGGAAAAATTAAAAATGTCTGTTTTTGTTGCAGATGAATGCACAATCATGTTTATAATACAGCTGTGGTGAAATAAATGAATTATGATGTGTTTTAAGCATTTTATGATCAATAAATGTGTTTTCTTGGAAAATGGCAAAAACATAAGGCTATAGGCTTATGTCCAAATGAGGTCAAAAGTGGCAACTCTTCCAAAATGCTCTTTTTTTGGTACAGATGGATGGGAAATCACGTTTATAACACAACTGCGATAAAACAAATGCATTATATACTGTTTTAAGCATTTTATGATCAATAAAGTGTTTTCATGGAAAAATTAAAAATGTCTGTTTTTGTTGCAGATGAATGCACAATCATGTTTATAATACAGCTGTGGTGAAATAAATGAATTATGATGTGTTTTAAGCATTTTATGATCAATAAAGTGTTTTCTTGGAAAATGGCAAAAAACATAAGGCTATAGGCTTATGTCCAATGAGGTCAAAAGTGGCAACTCTTCCAAAATGCTCTTTTTTTGGTACAGATGGATGGGAAATCACGTTTATACACAACTGCGATAAAACAAATGCATTATATACTGTTTTAAGCATTTTATGATCAATAAAGTGTTTTCATGGAAAAATTAAAATGTCTGTTTTTGTTGCAGATGAATGCACAATCATGTTTATAATACAGCTGTGGTGAAATAAATGAATTATGATGTGTTTTAAGCATTTTATGATCAATAAAGTGTTTTCTTGGAAAATGGCAAAAAACATAAGGCTATAGGCTTATGTCCAAATGAGGTCAAAAGTGGCAACTCTTCCAAAATGCTCTTTTTTTGGTACAGATGGATGGGAAATCACGTTTATAACACAACTGCGATAAAACAAATGCATTATATACTGTTTTAAGCATTTTATGATCAATAAAGTGTTTCATGGAAAAATTAAAAATGTCTGTTTTTGTTGCAGATGAATGCACAATCATGTTTATAATACAGCTGTGGTGAAATAAATGAATTATGATGTGTTTTAAGCATTTTATGATCAATAAGTGTTTTCTTGGAAAATGGCAAAAAACATAAGGCTATAGGCTTATGTCCAAATGAGGTCAAAAGTGGCAACTCTTCCAAAATGCTCTTTTTTGGTACAGATGGATGGGAAATCACGTTTATAACACAACTGCGATAAAACAAATGCATTATATACTGTTTTAAGCATTTTATGATCAATAAAGTGTTTTCATGGAAAAATTAAAAATGTCTGTTTTTGTTGCAGATGAATGCACAATCATGTTTATAATACAGCTGTGGTGAAATAAATGAATTATGATGTGTTTTAAGCATTTTATGATCAATAAAATGTTTTCTTGGAAAATGGCAAAAAACATAAGGCTATAGGCTTATGTCCAAATGAGGTCAAAAGTGGCAACTCTTCCAAAATGCTCTTTTTTTGGTACAGATGGATGGGAAATCACGTTTATAACACAACTGCGATAAAACAATGCATTATATACTGTTTTAAGCATTTTATGATCAATAAAGTGTTTTCATGGAAAAATTAAAAATGTCTGTTTTTGTTGCAGATGAATGCACAATCATGTTTATAATACAGCTGTGGTGAAATAAATGAATTATGATGTGTTTTAAGCATTTTATGATCAATAAAGTGTTTTCTTGGAAAATGGCAAAAAACATAAGGCTATAGGCTTATGTCCAAATGAGGTCAAAAGTGGCAACTCTTCCAAAATGCTCTTTTTTTGGTACAGATGGATGGGAAATCACGTTTATAACCAACTGCGATAAAACAAATGCATTATATACTGTTTTAAGCATTTTATGATCAATAAAGTGTTTTCATGGAAAAATTAAAAATGTCTGTTTTTGTTGCAGATGAATGCACAATCATGTTTATAATACAGCTGTGGTGAAATAAATGAATTATGATGTGTTTTAAGCATTTTATGATCAATAAAGTGTTTTCTTTGGAAAATGGCAAAAAACATAAGGCTATAGGCTTATGTCCAAATGAGGTCAAAAGTGGCAACTCTTCCAAAATGCTCTTTTTTTGGTACAGATGGATGGGAAATCACGTTTATAACACAACTGCGATAAAACAAATGCATTATATACTGTTTTAAGCATTTTATGATCAATAAAGTGTTTTCATGGAAAATTAAAAATGTCTGTTTTTGTTGCAGATGAATGCACAATCATGTTTATAATACAGCTGTGGTGAAATAAATGAATTATGATGTGTTTTAAGCATTTTATGATCAATAAAGTGTTTTCTTGGAAAATGGCAAAAAACATAAGGCTATAGGCTTATGTCCAAATGAGGTCAAAAGTGGCAACTCTTCCAAAATGCTCTTTTTTTGGTACAGATGGATGGGAAATCACGTTTATAACACAACTGCGATAAAACAAATGCATTATATACTGTTTTAAGCATTTTATGATCAATAAAGTGTTTTCATGGAAAAATTAAAAATGTCTGTTTTTGTTGCAGATGAATGCACAATCATGTTTATAATACAGCTGTGGTGAATAAATGAATTATGATGTGTTTTAAGCATTTATGATCAATAAAGTGTTTTCTTGGAAAATGGCAAAAAACATAAGGCTATAGGCTTATGTCCAAATGAGGTCAAAAGTGGCAACTCTTCCAAAATGCTCTTTTTTTGGTACAGATGGATGGAAATCACGTTTATAACACAACTGCGATAAAACAAATGCATTATATACTGTTTTAAGCATTTTATGATCAATAAAGTGTTTTCATGGAAAAATTAAAAATGTCTGTTTTTGTTGCAGATGAATGCACAATCATGTTTATAATACAGCTGTGGTGAAATAAATGAATTATGATGTGTTTTAAGCATTTTATGATCAATAAAGTGTTTTCTTGGAAAATGGCAAAAAACATAAGGCTATAGGCTTATGTCCAAATGAGGTCAAAAGTGGCAACTCTTCCAAAATGCTCTTTTTTGGTACAGATGGATGGGAAATCACGTTTATAACACAACTGCGATAAAACAAATGCATTATATACTGTTTTAAGCATTTTATGATCAATAAAGTGTTTTCATGGAAAAATTAAAAATGTCTGTTTTTGTTGCAGATGAATGCACAATCATGTTTATAATACAGCTGTGGTGAAATAAATGAATTATGATGTGTTTTAAGCATTTTATGATCAATAAAGTGTTTTCTTGGAAAATGGCAAAAAACATAAGGCTATAGGCTTATGTCCAAATGAGGTCAAAAGTGGCAACTCTTCCAAAATGCTCTTTTATTGGTACAGATGGATGGGAAATCACGTCTATAACACAACTGCGATAAAACAAATGCATTATATACTGTTTTAAGCATTTTATGATCAATAAAGTGTTTTCATGGAAAAATTAAAAATGTCTGTTTTGTTGCAGATGAATGCACAATCATGTTTATAATACAGCTGTGGTGAAATAAATGAATTATGATGTGTTTTAAGCATTTTATGATCATTAAAGTGTTTTCTTGGAAAATGGCAAAAAACATAAGGCTATAGGCTTATGTCCAAATGAGGTCAAAAGTGGCAACTCTTCCAAAATGCTCTTTTTTTGGTACAGATGGATGGGAAATCACGTTTATAACACAACTGCGATAAAACAAATGCATTATATACTGTTTTAAGCATTTTATGATCAATAAAGTGTTTTCATGGAAAAATTAAAAATGTCTGTTTTTGTTGCAGATGAATGCACAATCATGTTTATAATACAGCTGTGGTGAAATAAATGAATTATGATGTGTTTTAAGCATTTTATGATCAATAAAGTGTTTTCTTGGAAAATGGCAAAAAACATAAGGCTATAGGCTTATGTCCAAATGAGGTCAAAAGTGGCAATTATTCAAAAATGCCTATTTTTTGGTACTAGTGGATTAGGAATAATATTTATAATATACCTGTGGTGAAATAAATGAATTATTACGTGTTTTAAGACTTTTATAATTTAATAAAGTGTTTTTATGTAAAAATTAAAAATGCCTTTTTTTTGTATAAATGTATGCGAAATCATGTTTATAATGCAGCTGTGGTGAAATAAATGAATAATAAAGCTTTTTAAGAATTTTATGATCAATAAAGTGTTTCTGAATTTGCAAAATACATAAGCCTATAGCTTATTCAAATAGGTCAAAAGTGGCAATTATTCAAAAATGCCTATTTTTTGGTACTAGTGGATTAGGAATAATATTTATAATATACCTGTGGTGAAATAAATGAATTATTATGTGTTTTAAACTTTTATAATTTAATAAAGTGTTTTTATGTAAAAATTCAAAATGCCTTTTTTTTGGTATAAATGTATGCGAAATCATGTTTATAATGCAGCTGTGGTGAAATAAATGAATAATAAAGCTTTTTAAGAATTTTATGATCAATAAAGTGTTTCATGGAAATTTGCAAAATACATAAGCCTATAGGCTTATGTCCAAATGAGGTCAAAAGTGGCAATTATTCAAAAATGCCTATTTTTTGGTACTGGTGGATTAGGAATAATATTTATAATATACCTGTGGTGAAATAAATGAATTATTATGTCTTTTAAGACTTTTATAATTTAATAAAGTGTTTTATGTAAAAATTCAAAATGCCTTTTTTTTGTATAAATGTATGCGAAATCATGTTTATAATGCAGCTGTGGTGAAATAAATGAATAATAAAGCTTTTTAAGAATTTTATGATCAATAAAGTGTTTCATGGAAATTTGCAAAATACATAAGCCTATAGGCTTATGTCCAAATGAGGTCAAAAGTGGCACTTATTCCAAAATGCCTATTTTTTGGTACTGGTGGATTAGGAATAATATTTATAATATACCTGTGGTGAAATAAATGAATTATTACGTGTTTTAAGACTTTTATAATTTAATAAAGTGTTTTTATGTAAAAATTCAAAATGCCTTTTTTTTGTATAAATGTATGCGAAATCATGTTTATAATGCAGCTGTGGTGAAATAAATGAATAATAAAGCTTTTTAAGAATTTTATGATCAATAAAGTCTTTCATGGAAATTTGCAAAATACATAAGCCTATAGGCTTATGTCCAAATGAGGTCAAAAGTGGCACTTATTCCAAAATGCCTATTTTTTGGTACTGATGGATAGGGAATAATATTTATAATATACCTGTGGTGAAATAAACGAATTATTATGTGTTTTATGACTTTTATAATTTAATAGTTTTATGTATAAATTCAAAATGCCTGTTTTTTGGTATAAATGTATGCAAAATCATGTTTATAATGCCGGTCTGCTGAAATCAATTAATAATACAGCTTGTGAAATTAATGAATTATGAAGTGTTTTAACAATTGTATGATCAATAATTTGTTTTCATGGCAAAACACAAAATTTTAAAGCTATGTTTCACTGAAATCAGATTTTTCTTATTAATTACTACTATTTTCATTTTTTTCTACCATGGTTTTATACTAGCCATGATTTATCATAAACATCTCAAGACAGGTTATTGTCTAATTGGTTGTTGAAGAAAGATTTTTTTTCATCTGAATGAAAGAATGAACTATTTAGTGTCATGTATGTTTTTGGTTTTTCCAGGTAAACATATTTTCAAAATAAATGTGTTCAAACACAGTAAGCACGGCACCCCATCAAAAGGCAACACGACATATCTCTAATTTTCATATATATATATATATTTTTACCTTCTTACCTTTTTACTTGCCGATCCACCTTGGTTTAGCACTGCAGGAGAGTAAATGTGTGCTGTGATACCTGTGCCATTTTATGATTCTGCTGCACTGGGAATGGTCCGCTCTCAATGCCATAATTTAGCCAGCCATGAGGTAGCAAATCCATACCCTCAGCACTGCTGCAGCTACAGCCGCCTTCCACAACAACAAGGCAAATCCATCTATTTAACAAATGCCTTCATCTCCAAACAACATTGTTTAATTTGATCTTCTGTCTCTGTCCTTGACATTTTGGATATTGTTTCCTCCAGTCATTTTGTACATAGCAGAGGCAGACAGTAATAGGGGAGACTGCAGGCCTCTTTATTGCGTGTTCTGCCCGTCCCACTCTTCCTCACCCCATGAAATGAGCCCTATTGTGTTACCGTGTGCCTTTCTGCTCTTAGGGGAAATGATAGGGAACATTTCTTTTTTAAGGCTTGGTGTCCACTTTTATATAATTGGTGCTTGAATTATTTATGACATTAATTGCTACATTATCGACTGCCTGTCAGCTCTCCCTTCAGTAAGTCCATCTTTCTTAGCAGGCAGTGCTAGCTCAGCCTAAAGTAGACTGACAGGCTAATTATAGCATCTTCTCCCTCAGTGACAAATGTTGCTCGTCTGAGGCCACCCTGGAAAAAGGCTCTTTCTCCCCTGTAGCAGGGACATCTCCAGGCACCGGAGAGCTGGCCGAGGACGAGACGAGCGGAGTGTCCTTCCTGTCTCGCTCGGTAACCGCTGCCCCTGCTGCCCCCCCTGCTGCCCCCCTTGCTGCCACCGCTGCCCCTCCTGCTGCCCCTGCTGCCCCTGCTGCCACCGCTGCCCCTCCTGCTGCCCCCCCTGCTGCCGCCGCTGCCCCTCCTGCTGCCCCTGCTGCCCACCACTGCCCCTGCTGCTACCGCTGCCCCTCCTGCTGCCCCCACTGCCCACAGCTGCCCCTGCTTCCCCTGCTGCCCCCACTGCCCACAGCTGCCCCTCCTGCTGCCCCTGCTGCCCCCTGCCCACCGCTGCCACCGCTGCCCCTGCTGCCCCCCTGCTGCCCCTGCTGCCCCTCCTGCTGCCCCCACTGCTGCCCTGCTGCCACCGCTGCCCCTGCTGCCCCCCCTGCTGCCCCTGCTGCCCCTCCTGCTGCCCCTGCTGCCACCGCTGCCCACCGCTGCCCCTGCTTCCCCTGCTGCCCCTCCTGCTGCCACCGCTGCCTTCCCGATCAGGGCTGATCAGGCTCTTGGATCTACGGCCTGTTTTGCATTGACCAGAAAGGACAGAAACATCTAGCAGAAACATCTAGCAGAAACATCTAGCAGAAACATCTGCACGTGATGAATGTGAACATAAGGCAGGCTTCTCACAGCCCTGTGAGCAGTGGGCACTCTTTGACCTGCCAGGAAAATTCGACAGGGAAGCGGACGGTTAATGCAGGGCATGGGGGTGCAGTGCGAGGGTGTGATAACCATGAATGACTATTTGGGAAGTCTGTTTACAATACAACCAAAAATCTATTAAGATGACACTGGAAAACAGTGGGTTCTTCTTTCTGTCTCCTCCGAACATCAGTCCTAGTTACCCATAAAAATGAGCCCAAATGAAGCGTGTCATTTACAAACTCTGACCCTGCTTTCCAGGGTTACAGACAGGCTTCTCAATCAGAACACCAGCACGTTTTCTCATAGGGTGAAGCGGGGTGCAGAAGTGTGTTATTGGGCAACCTCTACCTCCTCAGCGCCGGCTGCCTGCTGAGCTCCACACAGCAGCTTCGCATTTTCCCTCCTTTTTCCACAACCTGCATTAATTTTGGTGCCATTTAAATATACACCCAGATAACTACAGACAGACTAATTAAGTCACAGGGAACAGAAAAAAGTGCCACTTTGATGAAAATACCCCGACAGACTAAGCAAACATTTGAAGCCTTATTTCTTTGTTTGTGGCAGCCTGTGTTCATCTTAAATTCTGGATCTCAACCACCCTTTTTTATAGGTGCGATTTGTAAGGACACTTCTGTGTCTCTGGGATTTAAAGCACTATGCTACTGCGATCAAACTCTCGCCTCAGTAAGTCTTTTTTAAAGAAAAATCTATACCACAAAGCTACAAGTGCAATGTGAATATCAAGGCAGGAGGAAAGACATATTGTATTTTATATATTACTACACTTCAGTTTTTTATAATAATTTGCCAAAACTTTGCAGAAGTACTTTATAAAGGTTAACTGAACATTAACATATCTCACAAAAGCATTCAATAGTGCTTGATATAACCTTTTAATTCAATAAAATGATGAAGTCATAGTTTACGTATATCACTATCACAAATCACCTATGATAGCATTTTAAAGGATTTGGAAACAGTACTCAGTTACAATTACACTGAGCAGACAGAGTGACATTAAAACCTCCATTCATGATTTATCTCCCCACACCGTTCGGATAGAAATGAAGCTATTAAAACGCATTTATCTTTCTAAAATCAATACAGAATGATATATACATTTAATGTGAGATAACAGAGTGCCAGGAATATCACCTGATACTTTTATGTTAAAAGGCACTTAATGGAACAGCAGCAGCTGGTGCCTCTAGAAGCCAGTGATGCTGTGTGTTCGTATGTGCCCAACTGAGAGAGAGGGAGAAAGAATTAGGTGGAGAGAAAGAAAGAGAGAGAGAGAGAAATCTCTAGCAAGTGAAATGAATGGGGACGAAACAGTACTCTTCAGTAAGCTTCCTTACCTTTATCATCAGGAATGCAAAAAATATACAATAAAAAACAGAAAAAACAAACAAACATGGGGGCTGCTGGGTGGCTCATTCGGGTAAGGCACCACACAGGAATATGCATGACCCTTGTGATCCTGTACCGAATCCCGACCGCACCCTTTCCGACCTGTCGCTCCACAGGGCGATGCACATTCCATAGATGCTCAACACTTATGACCCTCTGGACTGTGGTTTTCAAAAGTGTGAAGCAACACCACAAAGACCTGTGTTCTCTGAAACAACTACCACAGCTCACAATTGAACTGTTACTGAAAATATCAAACATGGCATTTGTACAAGCAAAATACACAAAAAACATAGTTCTACATTCATTGGGTCTTAAAGTACCTCCAAGTCATACAAAATGGTACATTTTAGCCAGACATTTCAAAGGCTGTTTAATTAAACTGAAAAATGTATCAAGTATTTGTTGCTGAAATGACAGATACTGCTGCATTACAGATTAATTATAATTTCACAGCAATGACTTTGGGGCAGAAAGCAGAGCTATCCCACAGTGCACTTCACCCAGGGCCTCTGGGAACGCATCGCTATGGGCTCGTCTGCTCGACAACGAGAGGTCAGGTGACTCTTGATTGCTGGAAGCACTGGCTCCCTGGACAGCGGGTGTGTGTGGGCTGTGTGTAACACACAGACCAGGCAGATCAACACAGTCCAGCACAGAGAATACTGCCCGTATGGCCTTCCTTACAGACCCCTTTCTTCTTGCTGGCCTCATTCTACAAAACAACTAGCTTGTTAGCCCCTTCCACAGACAAAAAAAACAAAAACAAACAAAAAAAAACGTACACACGATTCGAAACGAAGCTGTACTGTATTGTTTTCTGTCATTACATCACATGGCTGTTTTGCAGTAACAGGGTATAGACACATGAAACCACTGTCTCTACACTGGCATTTACTCTGATAATGGGCTTTGAGATCGTCTCCATCCAGATGATCTAACAGTGCAGATATAAACACCAGGGGTCAAATCAGCTGCGCCGTTTCTGCCTGTCTTTATGTTTCTGACAGCCCGGAGCTGATGCACCAGCTCAGTGTATTTTAATTTCACAGATGACACAGAAGGTCTGAACTAAATTAGTTGATTTCTACGTTCTGCTTCAAAAACCATTACATTACAGAGATTCATAAGGTTGTGGTACAAGTATATAGAGCACATCTAATAAATGACCAGGACACAATGATCACAAATGACCTTTCAGTACTTCTGTAGGTAATCAAGGAAGATGGATTTTACTGTGATATACTAATTAGTGCAAAATATGTACAAAGGATGTAAGGACCGTTGCTTACTAACTACAGTTAAATCTTCAGTGTTGCTTTTTTAACCAACTAGCAACTTCAGTTTGCCATTAAAAGCAGCCAGCTCAAAATGTTTCCTTAACCCTGAACAACAGCAAACACACATGCATGTGCACACACACACACACACACACATGCATATACACACACATATGCACACAGGCATACGCACACACACTCACGCATGCACATACACACACGCATACACACATTCACATTCACTCATGTAATGGTCCAAGGATAAAACATTGGTAGCAAAGAACATTTTATTAATCCATTTAAACAGTTAAATCATTACAATAATACATGAAAGACAGCTTACAGCCTAGAAACTGACGTGATTAATCAGTAATAACTGGAAAACCTGCAGTTTCACTAACTGTCTCTCTGCTTGAAGGCAGGGCCTCTGACTCTGAGTCCCAGAGCATCAGATACAGAATTAAGGACCGGATCACTCTATGCAACTATACATCTGTAAAAAAAACAACTCTGCGGGTAAATGACATGGTAATTAAAAAATACAACAATTAAAGAAATTAAACAAACACATTTTTACATAATCAAAGATAACAAAAATTACAGCAGTAATTGCATTAAACCAGTTTCTAACATTGCAAACATTTTTTATTTTTTAAGACTGGAAGAATGCGCAGATACAGTTAAGCCAAACATTGTTAAAATAAAGAACAGGAGTTAAAAACATTACTATTACAACTATTAGTTACTTTTCTGTTGAGAAACCAAATATCAGGCCAGGTACAGCATTTAACGAGTGGACAAAATTCCAGTCACATTAACAATGATCTTTCACTCCTTATGAAGGCAGTTTGAACAGTTTTGTACTTCAATTTAAAAAATGATCAGAATATCAAAAGCAGGATCATTCAATTGTTCTTTTGCATTTGTTACATTTCTCATAAAGTGGCATCTCATTCTGTTTCTAAAAGTCATCATTGTCATTTTTATACACATAACTGATTTCCAAACCTGAGAAACAGACCTTTCATAGAATGTATTTCTTTGAAACGTGCAGCACTTCAGAGAGAAGCTTGGGGCTTACAGGAACGAGGCTGAATTCAGGAAGCAGGGCACAATCCCAGAGTGCCGTATTCTTGTAGTTTTTTTCCCCCTGGTTTTTCTGTGCCCTTGAGAGGAGCGGAGCGCGAAAAAACTACACAGGCCTGCTACAGCCTTGGCTGTGACCTTTGCACTTTCTAGATAGCAGTTGGGGGGGTGGCACTCAATCATGGACCTCATCCCAGACGCTGGGCTGCAGCTGTCTGTCACTTTGGAAGAGGGCGGGGGTGTGGGGGTTAAAACCAATTGTGTCAATCTCTGTGTGAGGGAAGGACAGGCCTGACAAGGATGGCAAAGACAGCACCAGAACACTGCATTCAGCTGGCCGCCAGGGGCATGTGCGCAGGTGTGAGCAGGTGTGCGCAGATGTGGGCAGGCGTGCACGTGGTCAGGTGGTATCTGGTCGGGTGTCAGAGCTGGTCATTGCGAATGAATCTGTTTCCCTCCGAGTGTTTCCCATAGTACACATATCGGCATTTGGCAAAAACCCCTATAAACCAAACAGCAAGAGAGAAAGAGAGAACATTAGATAAAATAAAATATGTTTTAAAGGAAAATAGAAAACAAGACTAGTGTAATTTGTCAGGATCATATTAAACAACTGTATTTAGAGGTTCTGTATTATACAGAATAATTCGACACTTTTATTGTGCATTTTTTGATGGTTGATTAATGATTGCATTCATACACTTTGGTAAGAGTTTGCAGGCATTACTACACATTGGTATACATGCCAAGGTGGTCAGTTTCATAAACCACAAGGTTACAACTAGATTAGCCATTGGGAACTAATCCAGTGCAAATCTCATCTTTGAATGTAACCTGGAAACTCTTGGGATCCCCTACTGGAGCAGGTAATTCTTACAGAGCAGATGTATGTCAGCTGCATCATGGTTACTCTTCAATATTGAAACAGCAGTGCAAAATGGGTGCAAGCATCACATGTCAAAATCATTAGAATCCTTGAGATATCTGGGTTATAGTTATTGAGGTATAGGTACATTTTCCATTGATATTTGAATGTTCATATGTTGTTTTATTTATTTCAACCTCTAGACCAGGACACAGAATGAATATTCCATCAGAATCTTCATTCAGACTTCAAACACACATGCGCACACACGTACACACGTACACACGCGCACACACACACACGCACACGTACACACACACACACGTATACACACGTACACACACACAGACACACACACGCACACACATGTACACACACACACACACGTACACACACACACACATGTATACACACGTACACACACACACACAGACACACACGCACACACATGTATACACACGCACACACACGTACACACACACACACACATGTATACACATGCACACACACACGCACACACACACACGCACACACATGTATACGCACACACACATACACACACACACACACACACACACACACACAGGAACGAACATAGCAGGGCAGAGCAATCAGCCCCTGAATGTGGTTCTCTCAGGGTGACAGGCATAGGATCTGGCAATGCTGGTAGACAGGAGAAACTGCAGCCTCCCTCCCCATGAGTTTTTAATAAGTTAACGCTTTAATATTAATGCTTATGGAATGCACTCATCTGAAATTATATATTTATTTCACTAAAAAACTGTTTATTTTATGTAACCTGATTTTTTTTCTGATTTGATATTCTGATTATTATTGGTGATTATTGTTTGCAGATATAATAAATAGAATATATAGCTATATTTCCAGTTTAGCGCACACATGCACGCACGCCCGCATTCAGGCCAAGCGGCCAAAACCAGACTTCGTTTTTGAAGCTCATTTCCTGGTGTTGTAGTTCCTGGTTGCTCACTAGCGCCACTACGGATGGCTCCAGTATAGGTGTTTTCATATCCAGTTTCCATGTAAGTCTACGGTACAAATGCGATCAAAATACAAAGTCAATAATTTTTTCTCACCAAAACAAATAGTCGTAATAGGTGTATTTTATTTGTCTTATGACTGTCCATGGGTCGATTTCATGATTTATTGCATCATTTGGGTACAGTGCCAATATTTGTTCTGGACCAATGAGGTACAGTTTGCGTCACTTCCGTATTACTGCGGAGGACTGAGCTACAGTAGGGGCTACAATCTGTGGTCACTGGGGTGGGAGGTGGCGTCTCTTGGCCTTGACATTGCGGCTCCGACCACGGTCCACCTGTGCGAAGTCAGAAAATGCAGGCATCCCGTTTTGTAGTGGTTTCATTATAGCGTGTGCTATTTACAGCTGCACTAGACGACCATAAAATAATCCTCCTCTGAAGTTTTGCGGTAGCCAAGTCATTTTTACTATTTCCTTTAGCCCACTTAACCAAATAATTAGTCGGCAGAAAGCGTAATCAGCTAACGCTTATTTGCTATATGTGGTAGTCCAGTAGCCTATGCTAAAACAGTTCGCAACTTCGGCTACCAAGCCATTTGACTAGCTAGCTAACCCTAATCGGCAAATATTCCATCTGTCAAACGTGTTTGACGGCTTGTCAGTCGTGTACATTCCGTAAATGTCTACCTGGGCTAGGCTGCACGAATGTGACAAAGCTAGAAGCTAGCAAGAAAATAATAATAATTAGAAATTCAATGTACATTATTTTTGTCTTTATGCAACAGGTGGAAAATGTGCTCTTCAAAGTGCGTTGTCATATTTACACGCATGTAGATCAGTTATTAAAATACTTGGTAGATTTGTTAATCACCGCTGACAGTGTTAATTTTTATTCGGTAAAAAGTCACTTGCGAACGATCGGTCAGCTAGCGTCACCCAGCAAGTGAACACCTCAAACCGCGATGGAGTAGTAGCAGTTACTGGCTCATTAACTGACTATGGCGAAAACCTATGACGATTATTTGCTCGGTTAACAGCAGGTCTACCAGACAGTTATATGAAAATTAGCCTAGTCAAATCACCAGTAGTCTACACATCTCTGATTGACCATCAGTGCAGTCGATGTTCTTCCCCTGTAGTTCATATTGCTAATGCGTGAGCTAACCATGGATAGCTTACCTAGCTCACTGGCAAGCTGATATGCTAGCTAAGCATATTCGTTTTGCCGAGAAACATAAATTGAAGATAACTGAACATAATTGTATTATTAATGTCATACATATAACGTGATTACATGACACAGTACAGTCACGGATGGAAATTAAACTCCGTAAACATCTGATCATATATTTTTAAAACAACGGCAGACAGTCAGCTAGCCTCAAGTTCGTTCTGCAATCGTTCGTTCAGGTTGATGGGCTTTTCCGCACCGGACTGTCAATCACATTGTAAAAATCACAAGACCGCTTAACTCTATGGTTTTGGCTCGAGAACATGGCCGCGCCCGCCATTGAGCTTCAAAACGTGTTTTAGAGACCCACGGAGAGTCAATGGGTGACGTCACAGTAGCTTTGTCCATATTTTTTACAGTCTCTGATTCAGGCACGCAGAAATGATGACGTACGATGGTAAAATCTGTTAACTGCAGTAAATAAGGCTCCAGATTGAAAGGAGAGACTGAAATGAGCTCTATGGAAACAGAAGAGGCCCACTCAGGGTCGGCAGGTCAAACTGAATCACTGCACTATTGCACATACTGTAAATACACCCACTTGCCAAATGAAAAAAAAGCATTATGTCCATATGTTCTCAATAACAAATAAACAATCACATATTTTCTGAGAATATCTGTAATGACAGCACGGCAGAGAGTGCTGGAAGGCTGTTAATGCGATATGTGCTCATGTCCACGAGGTCACCAGCTTCCTGTGTGAATAAAATGAGATAGGTTTGTCCCAGGCTACCTCAATATTGGGTAACATGCACACACACACAGACACAAGTGCACACACATACACACGCACACGCACACACACACACACACACACACACACTGCCAGAGTATGGCTGTAGGCTCCTACTATCCCAGCGATCTCATTAGTACTCTACTCGGACTGCTCTGGCTGAGTGAGTCCATTTCATGAGGGTTTCACCAGGCAAAGCACACGGCTTACGCTGCTGCAGAACGATAAGCTACATTTGTTCTGTCCATTTGAATACTCCGCCAGCAGCTGTGATAAATAAGAAATACAGGGACACTTAACCTTGAGGCCGGTGCAGAACACATGCTGGATACTGTAACACACGAGCGGGTCCTCCGGCCCACACACTGGATACTGTAACACAGAGCGGTCCTCGCCCACAGCTGATACTGTACACAGGAGCGGGTCCTCGGGCCCACACGCTGGATACTGTAACACAGGAGCGGGTCCTCCGGCCCACACGCTGGATACTGTAACACAGGAGCGGGTCCTCCGGCCCACACGCTGGATACTGTAACACACGAGCGGTCCTCCGGCCCACACGCTGGATACTGTAACACACGAGCGGGTCCTCCGGCCACACGCTGGATACTGTAACACACGAGCGGTCCTCCGCCCACACGCTGATACTGTAACACAGGAGCGGTCCTCCGGCCCACACGCTGGATACTGTAACACACGAGCGGGTCCTCCGGCCCACACGCTGGATACTGTAACACAGGAGCGGGTCCTCCGGCCCACACGCTGGATACTGTAACACACGAGCGGGTCCTCCGGCCCACACGCTGGATACTGTAACACAGGAGCGGGTCCTCCGGCCCACACGCTGGATACTGTAACACACGAGCGGGTCCTCCGGCCCACACGCTGGATACTGTAACACAGGAGCGGGTCCTCCGGCCCACACGCTGGATACTGTAACACACGAGCGGGTCCTCCGGCCACACGCTGGATACTGTAACACAGGAGCGGGTCCTCCGGCCCACACGCTGGATACTGTAACACAGGAGCGGGTCCTCCGGCCCACACGCTGGATACTGTAACACAGGAGCGGGTCCTCCGGCCCACACGCTGGATACTGTAACACAGGAGCGGGTCCTCCGGCCCACACGCTGGATACTGTAACACAGGAGCGGGTCCTCCGGCCCACACGCTGGATACTGTAACACACGAGCGGGTCCTCCGGCCCACACGCTGGATACTGTAACACACGAGCGGGTCCTCCGGCCCACACACTGGATACTGTAACACAGGAGCGGGTCCTCCGGCCCACACGCTGGATACTGTAACACAGGAGCGGGTCCTCCGGCCCACACGCTGGATACTGTAACACAGGAGCGGGTCCTCCGGCCCACACGCTGGATACTGTAACACACGAGCGGGTCCTCCGGCCCACACGCTGGATACTGTAACACAGGAGCGGTCCTCCGGCCCACACCTGGATACTGTAACACACGAGCGGTCCTCCGGCCCACACGCTGGATACTGTAACACAGGAGCGGGTCCTCCGGCCCACACGCTGGATACTGTAACACAGGAGCGGGTCCTCCGGCCCACACGCTGGATACTGTAACACAGGAGCGGGTCCTCCGGCCCACACGCTGGATACTGTAACACAGGAGCGGGTCCTCTGGCCCACACTGCAGAGACGGGAGCTGCGTACGTTTGGCCCGGGGCCAACGCTGCGTACTGTGATCTGCAGCACTCATAAATACATAATCACTTCCTTTGAAATAAACTACAGACGAATATTATTCTGAGAACCGTTTCAAATCTCTTCAGGTTTTCGTCTCGCTGTACTGGGAGTGAATAACAAACATATATGCGACAAATATAGATAGCACAAATACTGAACTGTGACTTTCAAATGAATCAGGGTCATCAAAATGTCGAAAAAACAAACATAAATATACTACTTAAAAAAATGATATAAAGTCAATGCAAAGCAATAGTAGATTATGACTGAATAAAAGAGAGCAAAGACTGACACTGAGGGCCCTAATACTCCACTTGTTCCTCGATGGCGGGCAAGAGGACGGTCAGAAACGCACTGAAGAGTTGGAGAGCGGCACTCTACCAACGCTGAAGAGGCTGGCTGGGAGACATCGAGTGCCAAATGAGCCAAGGACAGGAGGCGCTAATTCTGTCCACGAGCCCTCGACAGGAGGAGCTAACTCTGTCCACGCGCCCTCGACAGGAGGAGCTAACTCTGTCCACGAGCCCTCGACAGGAGGCGCTAACTCTGTCCACGAGCCCTCGACAGGAGGCGCTAACTCTGTCCACGAGCCCTCGACAGGAGGCGCTAACTCTGTCCACGAGCCCTCGACAGGAGGCGCTAACTCTGTCCACGAGCCCTCGACAGGAGGCGCTAACTCTGTCCACGAGCCCTCGACAGGAGGCGCTAACTCTGTCCACGAGCCCTCGACAGGAGGCGCTAACGCTGTCCACGAGCCCTCGACAGGAGGCGCTAACTCTGTCACGAGCCTCGAAGACAGCGAAAACGAACCTGCACAGAGCCCTCGAAGGAGGCACTAACGTCCAGCCCCGACATGAGCGACTGAGACAGACCTAACTCGCGGAACAGAGCCACGGAGCCTAGCTGTCGAGTGACAGGCAGCGTAAGTAGAAACAAACACAGAGCCTGTAAAGAGTAGCAGACATAATGACGAGAACAGCGACTGCTGGAGCAGAGACAGAGGACAGGAGATGTGCAGACAGAATAGACAGCAGAGAGAGGGAGAGAGAGAGAGACAGAGAGAGAGAGTGACAGAGAGAGAGAGCGAGAGATGGGCAAGGAATCATAGACAGTGACAGGAAACAGAGAAGAGGAGAGGGATACTGGAGCCATATTACTGCCACACATATTCTAACACTGCTGTCAATTCTAACCCAGCCAGACACCATCTCCTACGGCTTCAAAACCCAACCTGATGCCATCTTAGTCCATGTGGCAAGCCCCGCCTCCGCGGTGTCACTCCAGGCCCCGCCTCCTTACTGAGCCTGTGACTGGCAGGCAGGAGTGGGACACAGCCGCCAGGGACAGGCTCAGTCAACCTAAATTTGGGCTTTTGCAGGAGAAGCACGCTCATATACCCGGGTATATAAGCTGCTGTCCACCTCCTGTAAAAATCTCCGGCCCGGAGACGGTGACGCTGTCCGCATTACGAAACACGGAGCTGAGGCGCGGGACGCCGAGGCAGGAGGAAATCAATCCCAGCTGCTGCGCCCGTTTGCTCGCAACCCCCCCTCGCTGACCCGCTCACCCGACTGCAAGCCCCCCCCCCCCCCGCCCCCCCCGGGGACGCAGGGGGCGCTTGCGAAGGCCAGAGCGGCGCGTGAGGACCACGGCGGTCTGAAGCGGGTTCTCCTGAGGAGCGGCCGGGCCCTTCATACATCACCTCCCAAGATGCATGGCTGCGATTCAATTTGTGCGTCTCTGTCACAGCTGGACCCGCGCGCTAAACCTGCTGCGCAAAGGATTGGCTTCCCAACGCCAGCCTCCCTCTGTTTGGGCCGTCCCACGTGAGCAAATCTGGTGGATTCTAGGAGAACTTCAGCATAGCACGATTGATCGGATTCTCCTCATTTTCATTCAAAAATAGCGACCAAATTGATTAGCATCTTCAAGATACACTCAGAAAAATATAGATTCGTTTCACCAATCTATATTTTCCTCAGTGTATCTGTGTGGTTGTACTGCTCCACTGCATACTGAGGTTGCGGCACTACGCTTGATGTATGAAGGCTGTGTTGCAAGTAGACTGGACAGGATGGGTGATTTACAGCAGTGATATGAGCCATGGCTGCTTTCTTTAAGGGCCACTTTGTTTACACAGACATTATTAGTCATGTGTAATATTACACTGGGACAGCTTGAGGTCTCTGGAACCCTGTCCAAGAATCACAGTAGTGATTCCCTGGTCCACTCCAAGAATCAAACCGTATTCCCTAATGCAAACTGTGAATCATCCCAAACTGTCAAGTTTAATTTACCACTGGTCTTCTCTAAACATTTTTTGTAGTGTTTATCTTTGGTCTGATTCATAAGATTAGAGGTTAATGACTAACAGTCCCATTGGGAACAACTTCAAAAGGCACAGGCTTTTCACAAAAAATACACAGGCCTTTCTTAAGAAAACAGGCTCCTGAAAACGTTTAAGAACTTGAGCTAGCACGTGGGGTACAGGCCAGTAGCCTGCATACCTAAGCTTACAGAACACCAGCATTGCATTAGCATTCACTCCTGCAATCATTTTGATTAAATGGTGAAATACTATTCGAACTTCAGACCAATAATGCATGTTGTTCAAAGCAAGGTTCTTCATCAGAGAATCAAGCTTGTTTCAGAGCTAATTTTCCATTTTTGTCCCATAATTATTATCTGAACCACAGTACTTTACAGTGATGGCCTTGTTTATATATTGTTTACCCAGAGCTAAATAATTAATTTCAGACTGGAAATTATATGGCGCCTGGCAACCCTAATAGTGACCTAGAGTAAAGATACTCAATGATTTTGCCCTTTTCTATTATGACAGTTTACAGATTTTTGTGTTGAACGCCAAACTGCTATTGCTCTAATAACAATGGTAGCATAGTATAATGGTTAGGAAACAGGCCTTGTACAGTAAAACTACAGTAAAATCATGTTAAATGCTGTACTTTCCAACACAAACACTGTCTCTGTTCCAGCAAACAGCGCCTTGTCTGGGCTTGTATGATGGTATGATACACAAATCACTAAAGCGCACCACTAATATTTCTACACAAAAGCAACAAAGGCAGGAACAGCAACAGTACAATTTCTAAACAAGCTACAAAACACGAAGAAATGGAGAAATTATTATATACATTAAGAACAAAAGCACAGAGTAAAAGGACAGGGGTGAATCATTCTCCATACCCAGTCCTGATTGGTCGGTTTCTGCTTTATGACAGCGTTGGGTGACAGGAGACCCCATATTTCAGCTGAAACACAGAAAGCCACGCCAGAGTAATCTCTCTCTGCGCACTCTGCAGCTCTCTTTATCTGTCAGAACGAGCGCTTCTGTGCGGAGGCTGGCGGGACAGGGTTAAGGCCCAGTTAGAAAATTGAAAAATGTCTTTCAGCCAAAGCCAGCGAGGCCTTCTGTTTAACCAGAGCCTCCCGGAACAAAACAAATGAATCACGGGCCGGCTGAAGGGGGTTTAATGATTACACTCTGCATACAATCAGCTTCCCCTTTTCAAGGGCCATCAATATGTCAGGGGAAGACACATCCACAGGATGCAGCTCTCAGCTCCAAGGTTATCTATTCTCTGCAAGGCCCTAGCCCCGCAGGGCCCGCTATTTTACACCGACTGCGTCCAACGTTTTCATCAACTCTGTAATCAATCAGGGTAATAATGTTGTGCGAAAAATCAATTAACGGCGCAATTAAACTTTGCTTATCATCTGGCGGGCTGACGGGGTACCTGAGGGGGAGACAGACTCTCCGCACGCAGGCATCCATAACACAGCGGCAGTGTGAATCACCAGCGCAGACACGCTGGCCGGCACCCGCGCCATTGTTCCGGAACAATATCTCAGCCTGTTTGTGCGCCCGTCACCGCCGGCACCACGCGGCACGCTCCACTGCCTCACACGGGCGAGTGCGGCTCTGCTCAGGCTTCCGCACGCGTGTGGCTCTGCTCAGCTCTGCACGCGTGTGGCTCTGCTCAGCTCTGCTCAGCTCTGCACGCGTGTGGCTCTGCTCAGCTCTGCACGCGTGTGGCTCTGCTCAGCTCTGCTCAGCTCTGCTCAGCTCTGCTCAGCTCAGCTCTGCACGCGTGTGGCTCTGCTCAGCTCTGCACGCATGCCGCTGTGCTCCGTTTCAGTGTAGGTGTCAGTCAGTTTCAGGGTATGTTTTTTTTTATTGGCCCAGACAGTTTTTTGTGCACTGAAGGATAGTTTAGATACAAACTTTTCTGACGACCTGCTGGCCAATGAAAAACTTACCCTAAAACGCTATTAACATAGAAAATGCCAGAAAGTGAACAATAACTTCACACGCAGTGGGTTCGACTGAATTGCTGCAGTGCTATTAGAACAGCAGCATAAAGTGTGCCAATGCACAAACACAAAGGGCCTGACTTACTAAGCACACACAAAACCTTTTAGCACACACACAACCAATAACAGGACCAATGACTGCCCATGGTATTTGTTTTGCACCAATCACTGGTTGTGTTGTTTGCTTTGCGTCATCCTGAAAGGTTTTGCACGTGCTGAAGGTCTTAGTAAATCAGGCCAAGTGTACTCAGTCCTATTTTCTGTACACTTCTAATTCACCATAAACTGCAGGACACATTGAAAGAGCAGTTTACCACTGACCCAGCTGGAACACTGAGTTTATTTACTTGCCTAACTTAACTACAGAAGCATAATAATTCAACAAACCTACTATGTCTTATTCCCCGAGTCCAGATGAGGTAGTTTGTTTCAAAATCACAAATCGGATTTTCATTGACAAATTTCACTCTAGCGTGTCAGTGGATTAAACATTTGACAGAACTATGTATTGATAGAGACAATAAACAGTGTGTTATCGCTGTTTTAATATAAAGTATGAGATGTTCCATGGTCCAATAAAAATAATGTAGAGATGTTGATGATTGTCTGTCATGAGCTTTATGACCACAGGATGCAGCACAGGGCATTTAATCCTTACTGCCATGGCAACCAGGGCTGATTCTAATGCCATACTGAAAGTTACACTCTCCATTCAGAAAGAAATACCAGTACTGAGCTGGAGATGGGGACTATAAATACACTTATTTAGACTCAGATAAATGTCGCATGCAGTAAATATTCACCTGGTGCTCAATCTAAAGAATCCTGGGTCATATCACAGTGCTGGACTGTCTGATTCCAGATCAATGAGGCAGGGATATTGTTTTTTTTCGATATTTGTAGGCCAAAGTTTTTCATAAACTGTCCTTTTTAAAATTGTTTTGCCACCATCACATCATCTGTCAGGGGTCTGAGGAGCATCACGCAAAGCCAGTTTAATAGAGAACTGCAGACGCACTGCAGTAAAATATCCACCGCCCAATGCTGTAGCACCAGGTCTTTTATGTTAAATACTTAAACAGCAGTCACAAGCCAAACTTGATAGTAACTATTTGATCTGCATCTTAAGATTTGCGGTTTTTCATTTGCATGAAAAAACACACTTCTGGAGTTGGAATGGAACCAGATTTTTTATTGCGTGCTGAAATACCACCCCAGCTATATAACAATACAGTCAGATAGGCATGGATTCACAAATGCTCATGCACGCATGCACACACATGCACACACACACACGCACGCACGCGCACACGCATACACCTATATATACTTTGAAAACATACTGACAATGAACTATAAACTATTTCAAGATGATTATCATGCTTCATGCATCATAATTCATTAGTAAAAAAAACTAATTTGTTTTGCCTGCCTTGCCTTATCTGAGGTAAACCAAAGTTACTCTTAACCCAGCAGTCTTCAGCGCCCTTCTCTGTGTGAAATACAGTAAATTTGACATTTCTGGTTTATATGGACTATTATATGGACTATACTATTCTGAGCACTCTGGGCTATACTAATATACTCGTTATCCTTCAATAACCTCCAGCAAAAGTTTAATGATTTCAATCGCCTTTATAAAATGGGTACAGCGAGCAGAAATAAGTGACATTATGAAACGTGTTGGGCCTGTGCACGCAGCTGCTAAACCAGAGCAGTGGCTGCATATTTTCAGCTTCTGTGTATTTATGACAAAGCGGTGCCAATAACCCGTACGGGGAAACGGGGAAGACTAGATCTGTAATTCATTAGCCACTCACACTCCACAGCAGCAGTGCATGTGCTGTCAATACAGGCCGTTTTAAAATCAAATCCTAAACCTGCAGAAGCCTGCGAATGATAGAAAGCTCATTTAAAAACACTAATTACCTGAGGCGTGAGATCACAATCGTTTACTTTATTTTCCCGTGTTTGGGTGGGGTTGGGCCGTACCTGGTTGGCTCGAAGAGCACGCAGTCTCGTGGAAGCTGACTGTTCTGGCAGGTTCCACCGACAGGCTCGTCAGCAGTCAGACATCAGCCTGAACCCCCAGCCGAAAACATTTCTAATTTTGACTCGTTTGTGAATCTAACGAGGACAACCCAAAGGGTCTTTATCGTGAACGTGAAATGCACAAAAACAAAAATGTTCTGTTACAAACAATAAAGAGACCGGTCCCTTCTGCATCGTAGCTAAAGGGATGTAGCCTCTGTCGGTTTTGTGACAGGCGAACATCTAGATCCAAGAATCATGTGACACGTTTCAAAATGTTTCAGTGGTTTTCTCCTGTCTGCTTTGCTTTACTCCTTGCTAAACTCACAGCAAACAAGAAAATCATTACTAAACTGACATTCTCGAATAAATAAACCTCAAATAATCACACATCGTGTTTTTAAACAGGTGCATTACACAGTAACAAATGGTACAGCACAGAGGTTAACCTGTACTTTAATCAATGCAACCTCTAGAGACAAAGAAGAATCAACTATAGGGTAGTAGAGTTTTAGAAAGACGTCTGCCATTGATATCGGTGGAGTCTAAGTGAAGAACTACCCATTCAAATAACCCTAACACCAATTCTAACCCATTCAAATAACCCTACCCCTAACCCCAACAGGTGGATGATGCCACACTGCACTCTGCCACTCTTCCACACTGCCACACTGCTACTCTGCACGCTGCCACTGCCACTCTGCCACACTGCACACTGCCACTCTGCACACTGCACTCTGCCACTCTGCCACACTACCTCTGCCACTCTGACACACTGCCACTCTGCCACTCTGCACACTGCCACACTGTCACTCTGCCGCTCTGCGCTCTGCCACACTGCCACACTGTCACTCTGCCACACTGCACACTGCACACTGCCACTGCCACTCTGCCACACTGCACTCTGCCACTCTGCCACTCTGCACACTGCCACACTACCACTGCCACTCTGCCACACTGTCACTCTGCCGCTCTGCCACTCTACGCTCTGCCACACTGCCACTCTGTCACTCTGCCACACTGCCACCAACATAAATACCCGAGGCCTCCTACGGCTGCCAGGAGAGAGCATGTCATCCCGTGGAGTACAAGCTACGTGGGTGAAAGGGAAATTGAATTCTGGCTGACATATATTTTGACCAAAGTGAGAGATCATTGAGAGAACCTAATTTAAAGATGAGGGATTTAATTTAAGTGACATTTATTCTATTTAGGGGAACTCAGCACAAGACGTACAGTTGCTGTGGTAAACCAGATAAGGGCCAGTCATTTGGGTCGGGGCACTGAGAGGCCTAATCCGATTGGTGCACTTCCACACAGCGTACCACGGGGGATTTAAAGGGCTATCGACAGCTGTTACTTCATAAATTCATTTTGAAATCCTTTCTTTTTACCGTGATCATTTTCATTTAATCGACTGTTAACTTCAATCAAGGTTTTAGTCGGTTTTACATGGTTTCAACAACTGAAAAAAAGACAAACAAAACCAAAATTTACAGTATTACATAAATTAACAAGACACAAATACTTGTACTGGCATTTAAAAAAATTCTAATCAATTTGAGGGAAATGATCCTGATTGAAATCCTGAAGGGTGTAACAGAGCCCTTCTGGTGTGTCTGTGAAGCACTAACAGGGCCCTCGTGGGAACTATAAAGGTGTGTTGAGCACCCCTAATTTAAGATCGAAGTCAGATATAAATTAAGTTCTGTAAAGCTATAACAGACCCAAGATGTTCTCTGGCTGTGCTGTACAGACACAGGTCCATGACGCTTTAATGAATAGCTGTAGAAAAAAATCTATCTATCTATCTATCTATCTCTAGGGGAAAAAACCCGTAAAATGTGCCGTTGTCACACTGAAAATTTACGATGTCATTGCTTTTGACAAAGGTATCATAAACAGAAATGATTGGAGTGTGACTAATTTCAAATTTAACATTTAAGACAGGCTTCAATAACACAGACAATGACATTAATCATCTGAAACAATGACTTAACCCTAATTACAATGACTCTGGAGACATAAATGACTTAACGACACAATTAATCCACATATGTATCAAAAGTGACAATTTTCTACAAGAAAAAAATAAACATGGACATAATTAAACCAAATGCTATGAATGTGTGCATCTGTCACCTACAAAATGATCAGCACCCTTCCCCACTGTGAGCTTGGCTCTTAAGTCTTAAAGATAGAGACTCGGACTAAGTGGCCTCCTATTTGGCTCCTTCTCTTATGGATCTGAGCCGAAGGACGTAAACCTCTGATGTACAAACGCACGATAGATTCCCCAGTCACGCTGGCAACCCTGCACATATTAATCTCGTCATACGGAGTCACACACTCCAGACAGCCCCAAACCTAAACCAAACACCAAATCTTCCAGAATAACAGATTTCTCTACAGAATTTCACAGTATCCACGTGGCCACTAAAATGCCCAATATTTCACAATCATAAATTCATTACAGCAATGTAATTAGTACACTGCAGATTACAGTATTGACCTGGAGTTCGATTCTCCTTGACAGCCAAGTCTTAACTTGACCCTTGCACTGGGGTCTGCTCTGGCTTCAGATTGTATAGATTTATGCTTCATAATTACAGCTGTGTGAAGAGGAATAGAGTAACAGCCTCTGAAGCACACAATGAGCTTACTGACGTTTCATGATGTTTATAATGAACTGCAGCACCTTGATACCAGGCAAATCAATACAGTCAATAGAGACACAGATACAGAGCACACACAGACCTAATTATGAGGTACGATTAGTACATATTCTTATGGACTGGTATTATAATTAAAACTAAGTTGGTTTCATGAAATAAGGATGGACTGACCGCATAGTTCACTCAGGTTACAGGGATATATGAGAACAGGTAAGAGCCAAAGCCAGTATCCATGCATGAGCCAGAGCCTTCAGCTTGAGATCCTCAAAACTGGACTAAGACTAAGATTTAAACCAAATATGTCCCTATCTACGGAATGAATGTACACCGGTCAGGAAGTGGGAAAACACATTTACAAGAATTTGAGTTAGTGCAGCTCCAGTCATGGCTGGTGTGTGTGTGTGCGTGAGCATGTATGCATGTGCACGTGTGTGCGTGTGTGTGAAATTAGGAAGTATTTAAACACACTGACTATAATAATATTTTTTTTTTTTTGGGGTGGGGTGGGGGTGGTTGGTTCAAACCCAACCCCCACAGAGCTACATCACTGTCTCCTGACCATCCCCCCCCCCCCCCGGTCACGCATCTCTGACAGCTAGAATAATAACAGTCATACATCACTGCCCCTAAAGTCCAGCCACCCAAAGCTTTACTGGCCACAGACACCGAGACTCAATTACTATATTGACATGTAATCTTCATAAAGGGAGAAATATTGAGCATGTAAGGTCGCTTGGTTATGAAGACATATTATCATATTATCTGCATGAGGGCTAGGACCTGACAGAGCTAATTATCGGTGAGCATGTTACAGAGCCTGCCCACACCGCTGCCTGCCCACTGCCTGCCCACACCGCTGCCTGCCCGCTGCCTGCCCACACCGCTGCCTGCCCACTGCCTGCCCACACCGCTGCCTGCCCACTGCCTGCCTACACCGCTGCCTGCCCGCTGCCTGGCCACACCGCTGCCTGCCCGCTGCCTGGCCACACTGCTGCCTGCCCACACCGCTGCCTGCCCACTGCCTGGCCACACCGCCGCCTGCCTACTGCCTGCCCACACCGCCGCCTGCCCACTGCCTGGCCACACCGCTGCCTGCCCACACCGCTGCCTGCCCACTGCCTGGCCACACCGCCGCCTGCCCACTGCCTGGCCACACCGCCGCCTGCCCACTGCCTGCCCACACCACTGCCTGCCCACACCGCTGTCTGCCCACACCGCTGCCTGCCCACACCGCTGTCTGCCCACACCGCTGTCTGCCCACACCGCTGTCTGCCTGCCCGCTGCCTGCCCAGCGCAGGTATAAAGGAGACGGGAGGAGAAGAAAGAAGTCATTTCAGGCCACGGCATTCAGGGGCTGCGTGTAACTGAGCAGTTACTTCTCTTCTATTTGTGTCTCAGGGCCTTGACTGTTCAAAGGACTACCGAACAGAGTGCAATTGAAAGCTATTCTTTGTCCTTGACCTCCAAGAAATATCTTTCTGCTGAAGCTAAAGCTGTTTACAGCTCCTGATTGCGTATCTACTCGGACATCTATGCCACCAAAGGGCATGGAATTGTGGGAAAACAGCTGTGGAAAAAGTTCCTGTCCAGAGGTGATCTTACGATCTTCACTCCTCAGTCCTGGCCAAACAGCAGAATTTACTGTGTTATTTTCTACAGTTCAGTCTGCTTGTATAGCAGTCCAAATACGCCAATCGTGAGTCACTGTGGAACTGAAATACCTGGACTAATTCCATTTCAATTTCGTTGGTCTATAATTCACTTACATGAAAGGACACTGAATGGATATGGAACTCAGTGGAAGGATAGCTGGGAGCTATTTCCTTCTGGACAAAATGATAAAATCGTACTTGCGGGACATCTGCATTTGGAGTGCCAGTGGAGAGCCGCTTTTCCTATCCCATAAGGGGCCTGTCTGCAGTGACGCCTGCATTTCGGGGCTGACTTACGTTCTTCTGATGATTCTGGTCTCCAGAAATATGTCCTCACAGCCTATTCTCGCTGAGCTAAGTTCTCGAGCAAAGTAAAGTTTCTTTGCACTCCGCATTGGTGCTAATATTTTGAATTTTAACAGCCATTTTAAAGCTGCTAATTTACTTCAAGACATTTAAGTGCTTCCTTTAAATGCTACAGATGCACTTCTGAGAGAATCCTGGTTCTATACACAAGTGTGATCTGCTGACACTAATTTAGAGCAATTTTACCACTTCAGAGATAAACTGAAAATAATATGTGTGTGGCATAAGTGAAAAGGTGACGGTATACTGGGTGATATGATTAACAAAAAATAACTAGGTGTGCATATATACATATATATATATATAGGGAAAGCAATATTTTGGAATATGCTGCACAGTTTGCAAAAGAAACAATATTTTTCTGAGGCGTGAACACGGAAGAATTGTTAAATGTTAAAACAATTATTTGCATCAGGCCACTGCTTAAAAAATATTTTCATGAAAAAAGTAGTACATATACAGGTTTTACCTCAACCGCCTTAACTAGTGAAACAGTGAGGATCAGATGAGATTTGTATCATATGCCATAAACTATCCCATCATTCATGTATGCCTCCGCTGACTTGACAGTGCACATGTTTATGATGTCATTTTTCATTTTCTAATGACAGAAAACGAAGAAAGGTACTGTAACATGAAAACCATTCATGCAATGAAAACAAGAATGACCCAAGAACGCGCCCTTTCTAAAAGCTATATATTTTTTCCTTGGCTTGCGATATTTTATTGAAATAATAAGGACATAATCATATGCTGGCATATTGGATCCATCATTTCATAAATCATATTTCATAAGCCCCTATTGTTCCCCTTTGTGCATGAACAACAAATCAATGGAAGGCCACCTTCTGGAAACCTTTTTTAAATGGCGTAGCCATCTTAAAATTCACAGATGAACTGTCCTGTTAAATTTTGCTCATGTGTTGTTTCCAGTGAAAATAAGATAAACTTGTATAAAAATTATTGCAACCTGGAAACAGTCGAATGAGCCTGCCCCATATAATTCAGTCAACCAAATCACCTTTCAGCGACACAACATGTCAAAAATGATCAGCCAATCAAATTCCGGTAGTGGAATTAACTTGTCCAGTTGTGTTAAATTGATGGCAGGCCTGTTCTTTCTGCTTAACATAACAACAGAAACAAATCATCGCCTCAGTGACAGATTAAAAGGTTGGTTGGGGTTGTGGCGTTTTAAGTGCCTTTATTTGCCATGTTGTAGTGTCAGTGAAATATGTTAAATGGCTTGTTATTGCTTTGAATTTCAATAGCTTTCATTACAGCTGAGACATCAAGTGTATTGGACTGTGTACTCTGTGAAATGTGCTCTGATTATTCATGATGTATCAACAATAATAGTTTCTGAACCTATTAGGACATTACTACTTTAAAGAGGAAGTACTGTCCTTATAAAGCTGATCTGAATGGATATATTAAAAATTGTATTATTATGCCACACAAGTGGTTTTACAATTGAGATATCTGACTAATCCTAGAAATAAAGAAGCTGGATTTTAAGCATGCAAATGATTTTTTTTTGCATGGCAAAATTAAGAAATATGCATATTTATACATATTATTATTATTATTATTATTATGAGTAGTAGTAGTAGTATTACAGTACTTGTTGCTGCATTATAGTGGGAATAATTACATTATTATATCTGAATTATATTCTCAGATTTGAACTTTAGCATGGCAGTGAGCTTAGTGTCAGCTATAGTTTTTATATATAGTTATTTCTGAGACAGTAAGCGCTAATCTGGCAAAGTTATGCACACAGGATGTGTAAAATGAAAAGCTGCAGTTGCTCGTGATAAGTGACAGCAGGAACATTAAACTAAGCATGGGTTCTCCATATGAAGGCCCAAATGTGTTATCCTCCTGAATCCTTGGTATTTTGCAAGAGTTTCTTTGATGTTTATTAATACTATTTTTGTTTTGATAAGCATTTCTAAAAGGTCTGACAAATTACACAGTAATTGTCCTGCAGTCACTTAATAGCGGTGTAGAGTTTCGCTTTAAAATGACAAGCTGCTCAGCATCTGCCAGGCCATTAATATTTCTGAATTTCTGGGGGCTCAAGACAGAGACTCCTCACAAAAGCCGAACCATTTGTTACAGACTAAGTGGACAGGAGAGCCTCCTTGGACCCTGCATCGATCCCCCTGTAAAAATACCCAAACCATCTGGCCGCCCGTCCTGCTGTAAATCTCAGTGATGAATGCCAGGGTTTCCAAACTCAGAAAGAGCTGCAGACCTGCGCTGAGTTCTGGAACAACTAGAAACAGGCTCAGAATCCCAGCCTGCATCTCAGATGTCCTGATCCAAAGCAACAAATCATACTTTTCGGTGAATTACAGTCTGACTCCATTACCAATAACTTTAAAGGGGATTATGGCATGAACACGGGGGCGTATTTGTATAAGCCAAACCCCAGAGAGGGTCCAGAAATGCGCATTTCGCTGATAATTGGGCCAAAATCTCAGGCCCTGCAAATACACTAATGCTGATTTGGAGAAGTGAGTTGGACCTGCATTCAGGGATTCATGTCCAATTCGATCAACTGTGATGTAGTTTCCCTTGACGAGGCCCAGCACATAGTTTAAAACACACAGCTGGTGTGTTTAGGTTTTTGCAAACTGATCTTTCTATTCGGCTATAGAACCACTAACTACTGGAATTTTCTTCTCTAAAAACAGCGTATTAAGCCAAAAATATAGACATGCATATTTAGACACAGTTTTTCCTAGAATACATAAACATTTTTTTTCTGTGAAACCAGCAGTATACTTACATACAAGTTATAGATGGATGCTAGTGATATTTGGTGAAATGGCTCCTACGGACCAGGAAGTACTTTGATAATTTAGTATTTATTTTAGAGCCGTTATGATTGTAAGGATGAGAAATCCATTGCTGCCAAATCTATGCATAATTAGTGAAAGACAGCAACATAAAAACTGCTCGCCCCACCTTTCAGAGAAACTGTGAACTGGAGTGAAGCGCTAAATAGGCTAACTTCATTACCATCCTCCCCTTGTTGATATATGTGCACGCACACATGCACACACGCGCACACATGCACACACGCGCACACACGCACACACACGCACACACACGCACACGCACACACACGCACACAGGCACCTACAGTAGTATGTTGTTCCACCCCACTATTATCAGTAAGTGATCTACTGTATGATGACTGATATGACATGTATAAATTTGCCATCATAATAAGTCTTAGGGGCATGCACAAATAAGTGTTATTAAATAATGGCCAGCTCCATAAAAGGAACATTTCTTTAGAATTTTTATATCTATGACAAAAAGACAATGTTATAATGTGCATTACAGAACAAACTTAACCTGCATATCAAAAACAGTGCTTAACAGATCTTGTTATTGCACCAAATTAGAACAAACAATCCTGGCAAGATCCAAACGAAAGCTACGCAGAACTGACAATGCCGTTTTCTTTTGTAGTACGGTTCTCATACTCTTAACATGAGTCCCCTGGAGACTCATTCAACTACATCAAACAGGAGAGGCATGCGAGGGTGCCGGTGGCGTTCCTCTAAATCCAGTTCAAATGGAATTATTCAGGGAAGAACTGCCAGCGCAGTCAGATGTAATGATACTGCTCAGCGGAAACTCTCTCAAAGCCGTCTCGAAGCGGCAAGCCAAGAGTTCACCAGTTAAAAGTGTCAGAGAAGAGCAGTCTTTCCTGTCAGACTCCTCCAGCCTGCCCTCAGATGCATAAGCAGGGCACTCCATCGCCGTGACAATAAAGAGATAGAAAATAAACTACTCATCAGTACATCTCATGCATTATGACCAATCACAAAAACCTGTTATCCAAAACACTCATCAAGTAAATTTACCAACTTCTTTGGGCTCTAAGAAACTACAGATTTGGCAAACCGTATTTCTATTTTTCTATATAGGCTTTGACCAATCACTAACCAAGTACACATCTATCAGCATTCACATACCCCTAACTCAGTATATACTGTGAGCTCCATAATGTTTGGGACAAAGACATATTTTGCAGCATGTTCATGAGACCTTGGCATGGGAATGCTTCGTGTCTTTTTGATCTGGTGACGATCACATGTGCATCTTCATCACATGTACTGGCTTTCAGTGTGCTTTCATATTTGTGTTAAATACATACAATACAAATAATCATCATTCATACTTCATACATGCAACTCCCTTGGCACTGAATCCCCATAATGCATTGCAGTTCTGGCACAAGTCCTTAGAGCTCATGGTGCTATTTTGCTGTGTATTCAGCATCAGGGTCATTTATATTTAACAAGAACCTGTTATTACTCTTGGGTCTAAGTTATGGCTGCATTTTTATACTGGTCTGTTTTAATGATCTTGACAAAATAGTTTTCTAACCGAATGATCTTTAACACTTCATCAGTCTACCCGCTGGCAAACACCTCGCAATTATTTCTTGGTTCCATGACTTGAAATAATGTTCTTCACTCAACACTTAGGATTGAAAGCACATGTTTTTCTTAAAAAAGAAAGTAATGCATTCAACAAAACTAGGAATACACCATCATGGATCATGGTCAGCTTGGACAGGGATTTATTCTTGAAACAATGAGAGATTTCTTGATCATTAATCATATTCTAAAACACAAATATGTCTGTGAAAGAAGGGATGTGGAAACCTGTGTTGTAACCTGCAGGCTGACTTTTGGAATGTATTTCTTCAGATGCTTAATCATAAATATGCTGACTTGTGAAAACACATTCATACCCATAAAATACACTTACACTGCAAAGACTGACCACCAATACACTGCCCAAGTTCTTTACCTTCCTAACCCTAACCCTTACCCTAACCCTAACATAGGGACATAGTGTATAAATACATGACAATGACTAGAACAGGCCATGGAGCCCATGTAGGCTCATCAGTTACCTACAGACCTGAGAGCATCCAGCACTGACACAAGCCTGGGTCTCTGCCTCCACCCCATGACCAAGCAAGCCATTCCATTAACCTTCAGGCAATTTCCATCTATGATTCCTCATTGTGCTCACATATGAACCTGCATATCAGATAGTTATTACACACCCATTCCGCTTACTCAGATCAATCTCACCATAGCAGTGTAGGGGGCTTATTTAAATCACTTTTACCCCAAAAATGTCTCCATTCTGATGGCACAGCACATACCAGGGGTCTAGTGGGACTACAATCCCTGCAACAAACTACAGTATAACCAAAGATTCAAGTTTTGTTAAGATAATCTAGCAGAACAATCTGTGACAGATTTGCCAAACTCTCACCATCAGCTTCCCCTCATGAGACTAGTGAATGTAGGAAGCCACGCCCGTAAAACTCCCGTAGCACAGACCATCTACATCAAAAACCCCGGCACAGCCCCGTAAGTCTCCTCCCAGCCCGTTCTCACCCGGATGATGATGAAAGATCATCCTGAGTACCCAGGAGGAAGAGCACGCTATCATCCGCACTGAGTACCCAGGAGGAAGAGCACGCTATCATCCGCACTGAGTACCCAGGAGGAAGAGCACGCTATCATCCGCACTGAGTACCCAGGAGGAAGAGCACGCTATCATCCGCACTGAGTACCCAGGAGGAAGAGCACGCTATCATCCGCACTGAGTACCCAGGAGGAAGAGCAGGTTATCATCCACACTGAGTACCCAGGAGGAAGAGCACGTTTTCAATCAGCAGATCTGTGCTACAGACGCACCGCGATGAGCAACAGGAACCAGTGGCAGCGCCAACGCAACACAACGCAACACAACACAACACAACGCAACACAACGCAACACAACGCAACGCAACACAACGCAACACAACGCAACACAACGCAACACAACGCAACACAACGCAATGCGGCCCCGACAAACACGACAGAGATGAGCATCCGACCCGCCGCACCCTCACCAAGCTCCTCATAGCCCAAACTGAGGGGTCACTCCTCACAGCCCAAACTGAGGGCCCGCACCTCACAGCCCAAACTGAGGGGCCCCTTCTCACATCCCAAACTGAGGGCCGCTCCTCACACCCAAACCGAGGGGCCCCTTCTCACAGCCCAAACTGAGGGCCCGCACCTCACAGCCCAAACTGAGGGCCCCTTCTCACAGCCCAAACTGAGGGGCCCCTTCTCACAGCCCAAACCGAGGGCCCCTTCTCACAGCCCAAACCGAGGGCCCCTTCTCACAGTCCAAACTGAGGGCCCGCACCTCACAGCCCAAACTGAGGGGCCCCTTCTCACAGCCCAAACCGAGGGCCCCTTCTCACAGCCCAAACTGAGGGCCCGCACCTCACAGCCCAAACTGAGGGGCCCCTTCTCACCATTTACAGCTCAAAAACAAAAGCACTGTAATTAAACGCTCCGAGCGGATACAGATGTTAGCTCCCCCTGCGGTCTGCATGGTCGGCACGCTCGCGTTCAGAAACGCACCGTTTGGAGCTGATCCACGGTGATAATCAGACCCAGCTGTGGGGCGGAGTGAGGGGTTCCTCAAGCGTACCCCAATAAGGGTTCACCCTGAAGCCTGTGCTTCTCCAGGGGTCCCCCCCCCACCCCCCAAACGTACCCTAATAAGGGTTCACCCTGAAGCCTGTGCTTCTCCAGGGGTTTCCATAACACATTACAATACATACGATAAACAGGGCCGTTTAAAATACCTGCACGCAACACGGATGGGATCTGTCCCAGAACAATTTTTTTTAAATGAAAGGGCCGTGTGGCTTATGAAAAAGAAACACTTTATTTGTCAAGTAGAACAACACTAATTTGGCCATTGCTTATAATTAATGACTACAAGTACTGCAGCAACTATTCATTATATCATAAAATTGGATTATTAAAAAACCATAGCAGCATAAGCCCTGCGCCTGAAACATTACTCCCCAATTTCAGAGGGAGGGGCACAGGTGCTGTGTGTTTCACACTCAGCTCTGCTATTCTGAGGGGGTTCAAACTCTACTGTCCGGCTGCTGTCATTACAGCAACCTAACATTACTGCGTTTATGGTGAATATATCAAATCCATAACCCTGACCTTACTAGAAAAAAACCCATCTCACCCAACCTCAAAAATTAAGGCCTGAAATATATTTTTTAGCATTTGTACTATGGAATTCACAGTCTTGACTTAGTTTTTCCACAATTTTAAATGAGAAATCACATGTTTTCAAAAGTTCCTATGGCTTCAATTACGTTTTAGGGCTCAACTTAGGGTTAGGGTTATGAAAACGATAAGTCTGAGGGTCGAGGCAAGTGTACGGCTGTGTTCAGCAGGTTAAAGAAAGGTTAGGACATTGGTTCTTTTTTGATTTTGGACGAGCCAAAAATTTTGTATATGCTAGTATAGGTACCTATGACCATAACAAGATATGGAATATATACATATTTTTTCAGGGAAAACATTTTTTTTTTAAGGCCTCAAATATATTTTTTAGCATTTGTACTATGGAATTCACAGTCTTGACTTAGTTTTTCCACAATTTTAAATGAGTAATCACATGTTTTCAAAAGTTCCTATGGCTTCAATTACGTTTTAGGGCTCAACTTAGGGTTAGGGTTATGAAAACGATAAGTCTGAGGGTCGAGGCAAGTGTACGGCTGTGTTCAGCAGGTTAAAGAAAGGTTAGGACATTGGTTCTTTTTTGATTTTGGACGAGCCAAAAATTTTGTATATGCTAGTATAGGTACCTATGACCATAACAAGATAGGGAAAACATTTTTTTTTTAAGGCCTCAAATATATTTTTTAGCATTTGTACTATGGAATTCACAGTCTTGACTTAGTTTTTCCACAATTTTAAATGAGAAATCACGTTTTCAAAAGTTCCTATGGCTTCAATTACATTTTAGGGCTCAACTTAGGGTTAGGGTTATGAAAACAATAAGTCTGAGGGTCGAGGCAAGTGTACGGCTGTGTTCAGCAGGTTAAAGAAAGGTTAGGACATTGGTTCTTTTTTGATTTTGGACGAGCCAAAAATTTTGTATATGCTAGTATAGGTACCTATGACCATAACAAGAATAGGGAAACATTTTTTTTTATAGGCTCAAATATATTTTTTAGCATTTGTACTATGGAATTCACAGTCTTGACTTAGTTTTTCCAATTTTAAATGAGAATCACATGTTTTCAAAAGTTCCTATGGCTTCAATTACTTTTAGGGCTCAACTTAGGGTTAGGTTATGAAACGATAAGTCTGAGGGTCGAGGCAGTGTACGGCTGTGTTCAGCAGGTTAAAGAAAGGTTAGGAATGGTTTTTTTTTGATTTTGGACGAGCCAAAAATTTTGTATATGCTAGTATAGGTACCTATGACCATCAAGATAGGAATATAATTTTGGGAAACATTTTTTTTTAAGGCTCAAATATATTTTTTAGCATTTGTACTATGGAATTCACAGTCTTGACTTAGTTTTTCCACAATTTTAAATGAGAAATCACATGTTTTCAAAAGTTCCTATGGCTTCAATTACGTTTTAGGGCTCAACTTAGGGTTAGGGTTATGAAAACGATAAGTCTGAGGTCGAGGCAAGTGTACGGCTGTGTTCAGCAGGTTAAAGAAAGGTTAGGACATTGGTTCTTTTTGATTTGGACGAGCCAAAAATTTTGTATATGCTAGTATAGGTACCTATGACCATAACAGTATGATATACATATTTTAGGAAACATTTTTTTTTTAGGCCTCAAATATATTTTTTAGCATTTGTACTATGGAATTCACAGTCTTGACTTAGTTTTTCCACAATTTTAAATGAGAATCACATGTTTTCAAAAGTCCTATGGCTTCAATTACGTTTTAGGGTCAACTTAGGTTAGGGTTATGAAAACGATAAGTCTGAGGGTCGAGGCAAGTGTACGGCTGTGTTCAGCAGGTTAAAGAAGGTTAGGACATTGTTCTTTTTGATTTGGACGAGCCAAAAATTTTGTATATGCTAGTATAGGTACCTATGACCATAACAGATATGGAAAATACATATTTTTAGGAAAACATTTTTTTTTTAAGGCCTCAAATATATTTTTTAGCATTTGTACTATGGAATTCACAGTCTTGACTTAGTTTTTCCACAATTTTAAATGAGAAATCACATGTTTTCAAAAGTTCCTATGGCTTCAATTACGTTTTAGGGCTCAACTTAGGGTTAGGGTTATGAAAACGATAAGTCTGAGGGTCGAGGCAAGTGTACGGCTGTGTTCAGCAGGTTAAAGAAAGGTTAGGACATTGGTTCTTTTTTGATTTTGGACGAGCCAAAATTTTGTATATGCTAGTATAGGTACCTATGACCATAACAAGATATGGAAATATACATATTTTTCAGGGAAAACATTTTTTTTTTAAGGCCTCAAATATTTTTTAGCATTTGTACTATGGAATTCACAGTCTTGACTTAGTTTTTCCACAATTTTAAATGAGTAATCACATGTTTTCAAAAGATCCTATGGCTTCAATTACGTTTAGGGCTCAACTTAGGGTTAGGGTTATGAAAACGATAAGTCTGAGGGTCGAGGCAAGTGTACGGCTGTGTTCAGCAGGTTAAAGAAAGGTTAGGACATTGGTTCTTTTTTGATTTTGGACGAGCCAAAAATTTTGTATATGCTAGTATAGGTACCTATGACCATAACAAGATAGGGAAAACATTTTTTTTTTAAGGCCTCAAATATATTTTTTAGCATTTGTACTATGGAATTCACAGTCTTGACTTAGTTTTTCCACAATTTTAAATGAGTAATCACATGTTTTCAAAAGATCCTATGGCTTCAATTACGTTTTAGGGCTCAACTTAGGGTTAGGGTTATGAAAACGATAAGTCTGAGGGTCGAGGCAAGTGTACGGCTGTGTTCAGCAGGTTAAAGAAAGGTTAGGACATTGGTTCTTTTTTGATTTTGGACGAAACAAAAACTTTGTATATGCTAGTATAGGTACCTATGACCATACCAAGATAGGGAAAACATTTTTTTTTTAAGGCCTCAAATATATTTTTTAGCATTTGTACTATGGAATTCACAGTCTTGACTTAGTTTTTCCACAATTTTAAATGAGTAATCACATGTTTTCAAAAGTTCCTATGGCTTCAATTACGTTTTAGGGCTCAACTTAGGGTTAGGGTTATGAAAACGATAAGTCTGAGGGTCGAGGCAAGTGTACGGCTGTGTTCAGCAGGTTAAAGAAAGGTTAGGACATTGGTTCTTTTTTGATTTTGGACGAGCCAAAAATTGTGTATATGCTAGTATAGGTACCTATGACCATAACAAGATATGGAAAATATATATATTTTTTCAGGGAAAACATTTTTTTTTTAACCCTCTGGGGTCGAGAGCTCTGACGGCGGAGCTCGACAAGATGAAATTAACTTTCGTTTCTATTTGGATGATTAACTTCACGTGCTGTTATCATACAGATGCAACAAAAACATCGACAGAAACCTTAGAATCGCGACTTTCCAATGCGCCCATTGGCGAATAATATAAATTGTTTTAAATGTTCCAAATTTGATTAATTAGATCATGTATGCTTCGCTAAACTTTACTCATTACTATGTGAATTTCGCTCAGCACGAAGTCCGGGACGGAGTGTGGCATAGTGGGTAAGGAACTGGGCTTGTAACCGAAAGGTCCCCGGTTCGATTCCCGGGTAAGGACACTGCCGTTGTACCCTTGAGCAAGGTACTTAACCTGCATTGCTTCAGTATATATATCCAGCTGTATAAATGGATACAATGTAAAATGCTATGTAAAAAGTTGTGTAAGTCGCTCTGGATAAGAGCGTCTGCTAAATGCCTGTAATGTAATGTAATGCAATATATTTCTTATGATCATATTGGTAAATATGTGTACTGTATTGCAACGTATCTGTGTGTTTGTAGGAATATCCAGCAATGTGCGCGTTTGTAAATTCCCACACTACGAATGATTTGAACTATTGCATCTCAAAATTATAGGTTAGGCTCTCTGCGTCTGGTTGTGTTAGAAGTATCAGGTAGACTGTATGTTTTTCGATCATATTCGTAATAAATAGCTCACGCCTGGCGTGTAGTGGCGTGGCTAGGATTCTAAAACTGATGTCCTTGCACAATCGATATTAGCATACTCTAAGTAAGTTCGAGAAATAGCAATAAAATAACCACTTAGCTAAACAGACCTAGTCTAGTTCAGATTGAGGCATTGTTAGTGATGAGTTGGGTGTAGTTTAGTTGGAATATCAGTGTTTATTTAGTTAAGCTAATGTTTTTTCATTGATAGCTTGCATTATTTGTAAATGTGTGCTGTATTACATTCTCTGTGTGTTTGTAGGAATATTCACTAATATGCGCGCTTGTAAATTCCCACACTACGAATGATTCTAACCATTGCTTCTCAAAATTATAGGCTACCTCTCTGCGTCTGGTTGTGTTTGTTTGGTTCTTTGTTTGTATATGATGTCACATTTCATAAATTTTGTTTTCATTAGTTAGTGGTTTGTCCCTTTTTTGTAAAGCACATTTAATTTTCACCTGTTGAAGGAAATGTGCTATATAAATAAAGTTTGATTTGATTTCACATTTCCTAACAATTTTGTTTTTATTATATTTGCAGAGATGTTGATCAGGAAACACGGCCTAGTTCACCACTAGCTAAGAGGCCAGGCAGACGTTGCAAGAGTACACCATTCTCATCTCATCTTCCATGCAGTTTACTTCAATAAATATTCTAAAATCAAAAGTTGTCTTTGTTTCTGTCATTTGCCCTCCCATTCTCACCTGGTGTTGAACAATAGTAGTCACAACACTAACTTTTAGCAATTTATTTTATATTTCTCATTGGATTTGCTAAAATATTTTGTCATCTTTTGATACCCAAGACCTTGAAGAATACATTTCAGTGACCAAAAGTCTTATTCACAATTGTTTAGTGTGTTTTATTACAACATTCCTGTGCATGTTCAAAACTGCTGTTTACAGTCTATGTGTTTTTAGAGCAGTTTACAATCCACACATTATTATGACCTACTTACTGCTGCCATATTGTTGTAGCTGAGTTTGTGCTGAAAACAAAGATATGAAACACTTTGGAATCACTGTATATAAAGTTGATGAAATTTACACAAATGTCAGAGCATCGCACAATCACCAGTGTGCCTCATTTTACCCTTAGACCCCAGAGAGTTAACGTATGATAATGCGCTATTGTATCCACAGTAACAATCTAGCTAACTTGCAAACTGTTTTCACTGTCATAAGTGATCAGTTTGAACTAGTTTGTGTCCGAGAGAACTTCTTCTCCAAGCTGAGAAAGATTACACGCGGCAGTGTATCACACACACTCCGCTCATGATGAGCTTTTGCTAATTTTCCAGGGTGAATAAGGAGGTGTGTGAAACCTCGGTAACCCGTGCCAGGGCCAAACTACTCTGCACTTCATTAATCTACTTAATGTAATGTTTTTATTTCGTGTTATAAATATCTTTAGTCTTTGTCACCGAGGTTTGTAACAGTGGTAAAGATGTTCTGTGTGCAGTTATGGACTCATAAGTCTCAGTCTAATTTCTGTGGCAGATGCTGTGCAGTTTATTTTATGCAGTAAATGCAGTTATTAAGCCTTCCTCTCCTGTAATCCCTTTGTTTTAAGCCTCAAGTAATAAATACCAGGCAAGCAAAAATAAAAACGCTGAAATGACCACCGGCTAGGCTAGTTTCCCAGTGCACCCTCACACTGAGCAGAGCTGCATCACACACACACACAGCGCTGAGTCACACACACACACACACACACACACACTGCGCTGAGTCACACACACACACATTGCACTGACTTACACACACTGCACTGAATCACACACACACACACAGCGCTGAGTCACACACACACACACACACACTGCGCTGAGTCACACACACACACTGCACTGAGTCACACACACTACACTGAGTAACACACACACTGCACTGAGTCACACACACACTGCGCTGAGTAACACACACACACACACACACACACACACACACTGCACTGAGTTACAAAATGGGTAATAGTCACTGTCAGCCAGGTAAGCGATAAATCATTCTCAAGACCAATGTGACTAAAAGAAAGCATCATTAGACCCTGAGGATGACATTTAGCAGAATCTGGAACCACTGAAGTACAGTACATGGTGTGAAATCTCATTTCTCACATGCAATTTATACCTGATGTTTTCTATCTGTTCCACAAGGGGAAAAAATAAAAATCGGTAGATTTTGGCCTTCCTGCTCTCCTAAACACCGGCCTCAGTATCTGACCTGGAGAAATCCATATCGTTCAACCTCAGGAGCGCGTAGCATAAATAAACAGACGTGCACTACCTTCAACCTCAGGAGCGCGTAGCATAAATAAACAGACGTGCAGTACCTTTATGATTTTTAGCATCTTTGGATCCGCGTGGTAACGGGGTGTAGGGCATGGCAGCCGAGTCGGACCTGGGGCCGGGGTCCTAAAAGAAAGCAGAGAAAACAAACTGAACCTCAACCAAGATGCCCCACTAGAACGAACATATTCCACACGAGGCATTCCATTAAACTTGCACTTATACTCAATTCGTGGGTGCTTTTATCCACAGCACTGTACACAGCTTTCTGAGACAGAAAGCAGAAAGGTATCTGTATCTCTGTATCAGTATCAATATCACTGAAGAATGCAAACTTAAAAAAAAACATTTTACAGTTTATTTCAATCACACACATATTACAAAAAATGTTTCTTTTAAATCCCTTTCTCCACAAAACTCCACAATCCATTTGCAACCTCCTTACAGTTTAATTCCTGATGATTAAATCAGGGGAATCATTAGTAAAATATAACAGGTTTTCAAACTGTGAAAGAGAATGCTGAGCTTATAGATGGTCTTGTAGAAAACTGCGGAGCACCAGGACACATTATGTGCTGTGGCAGTACAGTAATGAAGCCAAAGCCTGGGTTTAATTACGCACGTTCATCATATTGCACAAATTACAGGAGAAAGGGCTGCATGCAGTGACAGCTCTAATTTAGATCCCAAATAAGTTTGGTTTTGTGAAAATAGATGGATAAGGGGTATGAGATCAGTGTATTAAAACTGACTACATCAATTTATTACACTAAGTGCCTCAACCCATCAGCTGCTCCACAATGCCTAACCACTTTGGTCAGGATCATTAGTTGCACAGTATTTCAATGCAAACTGTTCTTTTTCAGAAGTAAAAATAAGAAGCACAGATATACACACAATCACAGTTAAAATGCTTTAATGCTACTGGGGTACTGTAAGAAAACATCATGTGTATCAGCTAGACTACAAAAGCACATACTGACAGATCAATGGCTGGCAAAAACAAAGAGCACACACACACACCAATCTGCATGGACAACACACAGAAGTACGCAAACACACAAACACATTACACACTAACATACACTTCCATTGTGCATGTGCACACACACCGACCCACACGCATTCAAACACGTGTGCACACACACACATGCCGGAACACCGACAAACACGTGCGCATGCACACACACAAATACACCCATATAAAATGAAGCAAGCCCTCACACGAGGGACAGAGAGAGGGAAGGAGACCTACTCTGCTGTGACTGGCTGTGATTTCGGGTGAGGCAGCAGGGCGGGACTTTGTGGGCGGTTCCTGTTTCATGGCTCGGAGGGTAAAGGCAGGTTTCACCCCCCACTGTTTGGCCTGGTTTCAGACACTGGCTTTGGTCCTTATTCCCCAATTATGTCCGACCATCAACTGCTTTAGAGGTCAACGGAAGGTCAAGCTACTGCTCCATTCAGTGCAACAGAAGTGCTGCTGCTATGTGCTCCTGATCCTACAGGTGGCGTGAAAAGCCTGCTCTCCAAACGGTCTGCAATCCCTCCAAATCTACAACACCGCTGTCCCCAGAAGACTTTCCAATGTCTCCTGTGTCTACAGAAATGAATTAATCACCATAGAATGAATCATCATAATTAGCTGAGATTGCAGGAAGCGCCAGTGATCTGAACGGAAAAGCCAACAGGCTACAAGTGTTCAAAATTCTATGGTTCTTTCCAAGACCTCGTTTTACATCCAGAATGCTGTGTGACAGAGGGTGATTGTGGAGCGCGGATATCTGATGCCTTTGCAAAGTCTTTTTCCACTTCGGCTGGGGAGAATTCTGAAGACTTTCATTTCCGTTGGTGACTAAAGTGAAAAATATGCAGCACAGAGGGTCTCATACGGCGTGATGAATGCACTGAATGCTGACGGAGATGCAGGAGGTTAAAATTCTCTCCGCTGGTGAACAAAACACCAACGAACAGGCTAGTGAACAGTGTCCAAGAAAACAAATTCCACAAGCCAACAAATAAACATAACTCAAAATGTATTTACTGCAACCTCACAGACCTCCATCCATTTACTGTTTATGCAAGTTGCAACAAAGTGAACTACATTAGAACTGAGGGATTCTGATGACCTTGAATGGGTAGCTCAGAGATTTATGGGATGCATGGCAGTGCTTATAGTTGAATTCAAAGCGTTTTTGTCAGACGCTTTACCACCCAATCACTGGTGTCTTTCAAATTTATGGCACATAAAAGTGAGTACAACTGGAAAAGCCATATATTTACTAAAATATATCTCAGTAAAATGTTTGTGGAGTGAGCATCTCGGGCTTTGCTTGGTACGAGTAACGCTTTAAAGTTAAACGCCTCAACCCCCCAACTGGGGGCGCAGGTGCTCTTCACTCAGAAACGTCCTGTTCTGATGATGTCAGCACGTTTCCTTGTCACTCATCCCAATATCCAGTCTGTCCGGACTGATTTCCTCCAGGGCTGACAGATCACAGGCCCTCCCCAGCACAGCCCCTTTCGGACCCACAAAGCCCCGATAATCCCGCTGCTTGTCCACAATTAATCTTTGCAGTTGCCACATTATTGACACTGCCCCCCACGGCCGACCCCCTTAACCCCCCCACCCCCCCCAGGAACGTCAATCAAACGCCGTTCAGAAAGTCGCCTGCTGTCAACATGAGAGATCTGCCCCCCCCCACTTGTGTCTGCTGATCAAACTATTTCCCCGCAGAAGATTAATCTGCAGCCGCCGCGGTTTCCTCCTCCCCCCTCTCTCCCTCTCTCCCTCTCTCCCTTTCTCTTCGCCCGATGACCCGTCCTGCACTGCAGACAGTGGGCCGTCAAGAACGGGGAACAGAGGATACCTCCCGAAGTTAAAGAAAGGGGGGGAGAGAGAGAGAGAGAAAGAAAGACTCAGGAGTGGGCGTAGGGGTGGAAACACTATTTAAATCCCAGCTGTTATTGGGGCTCTTTCTTTGAGGCCTGCCAGACGGGACGGGACGGGGCCGGACGGGGCTTTGATCAGCACCCTTCAGTTTTTCCGCAAACATAATCAAACAGAGCGGGCCGCTGTAGGGGGGCCCGGCGTGGAGCACGACGAAGAGCGCCCCCCCCCCCCCCCCCCCTCCAGGGACTCACGCACACATCTCCCTTCCCCCCAGTGACTCACGCACACATCTCTCTGTCTCCCCCCAGTGACTCACGCACACATCTCTCTCTCCCCCCCAGTGACTCACGCGCACATCTCTCTCCCCCCAGTGACTCACGCACACATCTCTCTCTCTCCCCCAGTGACTCAGCGCCCCATCTCTCTCCCCCCCAGTGACTCACGCACACATCTCTCTGTCCCCCCAGTGACTCACGCACACATCTCTCTGTCTCCCCCCAGTGACTCACGCACACATCTCTCTGTCTCCCCCAGTGACTCACGCACACATCTCTCTGTCTCCCCCAGTGACTCACGCATACATCTCTCTGTCTCCCCCCCAGTGACTCACACACACATCTCTCTCCCCCCCAGTGACTCACGCACACATCTCTCTCCCCCCCAGTGACTCACGCACACATCTCTCTGTCTCCCCCCCCAGCGACTCATGCACACATCTCAGGCATTTAGCAGACGCTCTTATCCAGAGCGACTTACACAACTTTTTACGTAGCACATCTCTCTCTTTTCCCCCAAACTCCTTCAACTGCAACTCCTCTTTATGTTCTTTCAATGGCTTCTCTTGTTTTATTTTTCAAATGCTTGTTTTCACATCACATGTAAAGGCATTACAAAAGCAAAAAAAAAAAAACTAAGAAAGGACCCAGGTATAAATGGAGCATTCGAATCAAAGCAAGCATCAGTCAGATCAAACCAGGCCAGATTAAAGACCCAGCTTTGTTTCTGACGCGAGAATCATTTTCTAAAAGAAGCGATTAATGTTGTACACATGCAATCAGCAGCTTTCTGCAGCCAGAGGCTCTGGGTAAAGGCTCAGACAGAGCCGCTCCCCAGGGCTGGAATCACCGCCCTGACACAGACAAAGGACTATTTTCATTCCCTCGCCCTGATTTTTCACTTGGCCGCCCCGCACTCACAGATCCTCTCACAGATTAGGAGCTCGGATGTGCGAGAATTTATGATGTAGGGCAAATGGGACCTCTGTGGGAAATGATGTGGTGTGAGTACTGACCCACAGCAGGCTGAGATTCGGCTTGGTTCTGCTGGGTCGAAACGGGGGCGCTGCCAGCGTCTGATGCCTTGCTGTTTGGAGAGTTGAGTCAAAACAGCCCCATAAATGAGTAAATGTGAACAGATATATTTACTAAAAAAGACAAAAGACCTAATCTAGTAATAATAGTCCCCTCTAAAAAGGTTGACATACAAACCAGATAATTCTGTCACGCAGAATACTTTGAGTAACAGAGCAAATTTCTTTTTTGTTTTAATCAATTTTAAATAAGATGAAGTATCGATTGCTTAACCTAAATTATTCACAGATGAGACCGTGTATAAACACAATGCCGATTCACGCAGAAGTCAAGCATGAACATGCTAATCAGCGACTCAGCGCTGGGTATAGATGCTCGGTCACTGGTGTGTAACCCCCCCACCTCCAACCCCCACAATATTTCCTTCATAAATCCCAGACCCTCCACAGGTTAATGGGCAGACAGATGCCTTTTAGTCCTGTTAATCAAACAAGCTTGACGGTCTGAGTGGGTGGGGGTGGGGGTGTGGGTGATCACCGCTACCATGGCCAGTAGTCCCACTCTGGGCAGGGGGGGTTAGTCCCACTCTGGGCAGGTAGAGTGGGGGTGGTAGTCCCACTCTGGGCAGGTGGGGTGGGCGCTCAGATCATTATTGTCTTCATACACCCTGAGTTATGGGTACAGGTTATGATAATGCGGGATGCAGAATTTACAGGATTGGGGAGGAGAAATCCATAATAACAGGTTTGGAGAAGAGCGCTGGGCCTCCTGGGGGGGGGCTGGCGCTGTCCTGGGGGGGCTGCTGCTGCTGTCACTGAGTCATTTCTCTGTGAAGTGCCACCATGAAGGATGGGGCTCCATTCTGGAGCATGAATCACACCAGGACCACACGAAGTGCACTCTCGCTCTCTCTCTCTCTCTCCGTTTCTCTCTCTCTCTCCCTCTCCCCCTCCCTCTTCCTCTCTCTCCCTCCCCGTTTCTCTCTCTCTCCCTCTCCCCCTCTCCCCTCTCCCTCTCTCTCTCCCTCCCCCTCCCTCTCTCTCCATTTCTCTCCCTCTCCCCCTCCCTCTTCTCTCTCCGTTTCTCTCTCTCCCTCCCTCTCGCTCTCTATCTCCGTTTCTCTCTCTCCCTCCCTCTTCCTCTCTCTCTCGCCCTTTCCCCCCCCTCCCTCTCCCTCTCTCTCTCTCGCCCTTTCCCCCTCCCTCCCTCTCCCTCTCTCTCTCTCTCTCGTTAGCAGTAGATGCTAACAGGCGTGCAAGTGCTCACTGATTATTGCATCACCAGGTATGAGCCACGGCAAAAGAGGACCTCCAGCCGAGGTCCTGACTGATGTCACTTCCTGTTTCCTGTGACATCAGGTGCCCTGGCTGACAGGTGGCCTTCTCCACCCATCGAGAGAACAATTTAATTACAGCCGAACTACAGTGTAAACACTACAGCGTTTATATCCTGTTCTACATCTGGACAAGTACACCCAGCGCTAAATGAAATAAATCTGCCCTGACAGCCAGATCAAAGGGTTCAGCCAGGGGCTTACTGCTACTTAAGGCACAGGAATGCTGTTGCTAAGCGCCAGTGTAGGACCTATCAGACCCCAAAGACGGCCTTTTTTCCCTCTAAGAGGAAGACGGGGAAAGAGGCTGGGAGCATGACAGTAATGGGAGGTTTGGGATTCAAGGCGATTCCGTAGCTCAAAGCGATTGTTGGAAGAAACAAGCTCTCTGTTGTGTTCTCATGACACCATTTCTATTTTATTTATTTATTTTTTGGTCTTGCAAGACATTTAGAAAAATTTCTTTTGATATGTTTTCACTTTGGGTCTGTATCAAAAACATGTTTGTGCACAAAACTTTTTCCTCACCCCCCTCCCCCTCCTTCCCCCAACGCTCTCTTCCTTTCTTGTTTCTGTGTCTTTCTGAAGCTCTGAAAAAACAGCATACAGAAGCTGTACGTTTGGATCAGCCTTTAATTGCAAAAACACACTGGCTTGACACTTTTTTCTTTTTTTACTGTGCTCCTTGTCACAGAGATAACTCGCCCAGCAGCGGGAAAAGCACAGGAGCAGAAGTAGCAATGCTGAGTACGGAAATCAGAAAAATCCTGCCACAGTGCAAGCACACCACACCACACTAAGATTGTGCTTGTTTGCTTTGCCAAAGACATTTAAACATACATTAGGAAAGCCTGCAAGCCGGCAGAGAAAGTAACTGCAGCAATAAATGTAGTATTACCCTGATATCAGCCTTACTGTGGGCAAGGTACATCTGTGTAAACGTAAAAGTGTTTTTCTGCACTAAGCACAGCTTATTGCATATTTTTAAAATTTTGCCTTCTCTTTGGCCTGCTAATTTTTACGGTATAGTGTGCATAACAATTGTCCTTAAGTTCAAAAACTGCCAGAAATGGCATTTGAATACTTTACTCACTTGAACAGAAAAGTAAAATGAAACTAAGCTATGGTTATTAATACTCAACTGGTCCTGTGCTGAACGCAGCATATTCAGATAAAATCTGAAGCACATAGCCTTTGTAAACATATTCTACTTGGCATAAATATAAAACAGTAGCCTAGCAAGTTCAAATGTTTTAATTTCCATGACAAACAGACATTTTTAGAGTTATTGTATGGTGCTGTAGAGCCCTTTCCCCCCCAAAAACCTGAAATAAACTTGGTTAAAGTTCAGTATTCACTTCATGATTTGAAAGCTCTAACAACCTCAAATATGGAGCAAACTGGGTGAATGTGTATAATTTAATCTGTCTGAATAAATTTGAATCTGCAGTCAGCAGAATGGGAGACCACCCTGGAAGGCCAGGACTCAAGGAGAGAGCTTTATGGCTTTGACCTACATAATTGTGTTTCTTATGGGTAGCGTTAATGTATTTTAAATAGCTGTTGTGCGCATAAAAATATACGGATTCTGTTTTCTTAGGTAATGACTGTGAAAAGAACATTTGAAGTAATGGTTTCCCCGAGTTAAAAGATACTTCGGTGTGCTGTTTGCTCAGCAGGAATAACACTCAGCTCGTGTTTAATGATTTACCGACTCTCCTACGCCGAGCCTGTGCGGTGAATGCATCACATGATCGCCGGTCACGAGCAGAAGCCGCCGCCGTTTCATGCGTGAAGCGAAGCCAAGGCTGTTTGGCATCGCGGTGCGTGTGAGGCTCAGCGTCAGACAAGCAGCAGCCGTGTGCGGCGGGCGGCTAGTGGGTCATGTGACCCCTCTGACTTCACACTGTGCATAAGAGTGAACTCTAAAGAGTGGTGACACCGCAGTGTGTGGGTGCTGCTCGTTTGAACCGTTTGGCGCTAGCATGCATTTCTAATTTTAGTACTGCAGGTAGGCCTCACCTAGGAGCTGTTTAGCATAGCGCTGCTGCAGGTAGGCCTCACCTAGGAGCTGTTTAGCATAGCGCTGCTGCAGGTAGGCCTCACCTAGGAGCTGTTTAGCATAGTGCTGCCGCAAGTAGGCCTCACCTAGGAGCTGTTTAGCATAGCGCTGCTGCAGGTAGGCCTCACCTAGGAGCTGTTTAGCATAGCGCTGCTGCAGGTAGGCCTCACCTAGGAGCTGTTTAGCATAGTGCTGCTGCAGGTAGACCTGTCGCCAGCCTACCTGTGCGCCAACCTCCAATTCTAGCATGTCAGTGTCCCAAAAAAACTCAGCATCCCCATTTCTGTCATTTTGGATTTTTGACACGTTTAACTGCTGTTGTTTCCCTCACCGTAAGACACTGTGGCTAAAACAGATCATCCTGAAAAACATACCCCAACTATCAGCCATCTTTCAAAGTCCCTGTGATCTCTATACACACCCAGGCCGAACCAGCAGTTCACCAATCAGGCAAACAGGCATGCACACACAAGCATATACTGTATGCACACACACACACACAAACACACATGCACATAAACATGCACACGTGAACACCATGTACACCCACATGCGCACACACATATACATACACACATGCACGCACGCACACATACAAGCACAAGCACACACACACACATGCACACGCACACACACATATTCACATGCACGCACATGCACACATGCAGACGCGCACACACACACATGCACAGACACACACACACACACACACACACAGGCTCAGATGCAATCAAAAGTGTGGCACTTTGTGTGGCCTACCGATCCATTTGGGATGTGTGTGTAATGTCAGTAGTGTTTTCACGTGTGTGGATGTGATTTAATAATTGAAGATTCCTCAAGCAGGGCTGTCACAGCAGACTGTCTACTGCGCTTCCTCTACAATCAGATGCTTGAAGACATTCGAAGACCCACAGGAAAAAAGATTCTGACGTGACGTGTTAACGTAAAGGAAATGAGTTCCTCACAGGGCTGAAGCAGGTTGCTTAGCAATGCTCAACTCGGTGCACAGCTCCATGAAGTGCACGTTTGACTCCGCCCTCTTGTGAGAGCTGCTTTTTTACTGGCCGTCCATCAGCTTGCACCAGGACACATCACAGGACTCATCACAGAAGAGTCAGAGAGTCAAAGAGCTGTTTGTGACTCGGTGCATTAAAAAGGTGTGTCTAAATAATGAGATTTCTGTGCGCACCCTAAGCATGTGTGGGCTGATCAGCAAACACAAGCAAATGAAACACACACACACACACACACAGACAGACAGACAGACAGACACACACACACACACACACAGACAGACAGATACACACACACACACACACACACAAATACATGAACATACAAATTTTTTAAGCTTGCATTTAATAGTTATTCATTTGCTTTTGTAGATCTCAGACTATGATAAATTGCAATGTTGATAAAGATTGGTAAGATCTTATCTCCATTTTTTGCTTTGAAAAATACTTGCGTCCATGAAGTTAAATAGTAATGCAAATGCACCACGGCCTGTGGTCTATTCCTTTCAGTTTACCTTACAATAATAAATGATCAACCATATCTAGTAAAAGTGTGTTATTAATTGTACACTTTCTGGAAAACCTGCACAATGTTTGGAGAAAGAACAGCAGAGTGACAAATCAGTGACTCTGTGTGGAGTTTATTTAGTCACATAACAAGCCCTGGTCCTCTTTAAACAGCACGCAGTGAAGGATTGATAATGTGCAAGCCCTGGTCCTCTTTAAACAGCTAGCTAGCTTGCTCAGTCATCAGTAATATGAGGGAAGTTCACAGTGTAAGAGTAACGACAATGACAGTGACACGGCAGCAGAATTTAGGATCGTTACCGAAGGTGTAGGCTGGTGAGAGCCAGGTATGCTTTAATATGCTAGGTAGCTAACGCACGCATAGGCTGGTGAGAGCCAGGTATGCTTTAATATGCTAGGTAGCTAACGCACGCATAGGCTGGTGAGAGCCAGGTATGCTTTAATGTGCTAGGTAGCTAACGCACGCATAGGCTGGTGAGAGCCAGGTATGCTTTAATATGCTAGGTAGCTAACGCACGCATAGGCTGGCGAGAGCCAGGTATGCTTTAATATGCTAGGTAACTAATGCACATATAGGCTGGTGAGAGCCAGGTATGCTTTAATATGCTAGGTAGCTAACGCACGCATAGGCTGGTGAGAGCCAGGTATGCTTTAATATGCTAGGTAGCTAACGCACGCATAGGCTGGTGAGAGCCAGGTATGCTTTAATATGCTAGGTAGCTAACGCACGCATAGGCTGGTGAGAGCCAGGTATGCTTTAATATGCTAGGTAGCTAACGCACGCATAGGCTGGTGAGAGCCAGGTATGCTTTAATATGCTAGGTAGCTAATGCATGTATAGGCTGGTGAGAGCCAGGTATGCTGTAATATGCTAGGTAGCTAACGCACGCACAGGCTGGTGAGAGCCAGGTATGCTGTAATGTGCTAGGTAGCTAATGCATGTATAGGCTGGTGAGAGCCAGGTATGCTGTAATATGCTAGGTAGCTAATGCATGTATAGGCTGGTGAGAGCCAGGTATGCTGTAATGTGCTAGGTAGCTAACGCACGCACAGGCTGGTGAGAGCCAGGTATGCTGTAATGTGCTAGGTAGCTAACGCACGCATAGGCTGGTGAGAGCCAGGTATGCTTTAATATGCTAGGTAGCTAATGCATGTATAGGCTGGTGAGAGCCAGGTATGCTTTAATATGCTAGGTAGCTAACGCACACATAGGCTGGTGAGAGCCAGGTATGCTTTAATATGCTAGGTAGCTAACGCATGTTGAATGCTTTACATTACAGTATCACAAAGCTCCTAGCGGTGCTGTGTGTTCGGCTCACACCTGATTGGTTGTGCTTGTTTTGTTTACGTGCTCACAGTGAAAACCAGAAAGCATGTGATTTAACATCAGCTCATCAGGGAACACGGTTCCTGGTGCCGTATTTTATATGTGTTTTAGATTTTCGCATCAACCCATTCGTTTCCCAACTGATTATATACGGTACTCTGCAAATCAAAGGCAAGGCTCGAAATTTAGTGCAGACATCTAACAAACTCAAAACTGAATTTAAGGTCACTATCAGTTCACCCACGTTTTAACAAAGCATAACGCTTATGCTTTCTGTTTTTCCAAAAAAAATTTTACAAAACTTTGTGTGCGAAAACTGAGAATCTAATGCGACCTCTGTGCGTAGCACGCTAACTGTACTGAGCATGCTCAGTGGGGAGCAGCTCAGTGATTGGCCTGCTACAGTCACACCAGAAGCATGGAGGTGCTCCAGCCCCACTGCTGCTGGCATCCTGTGTTCGGGCTGCGGGGGAAAGATAGCGGGACGCGCCCTGCGCGCGGCTTTGTCTCTTCTGACGGGAAAGGACGCGTGAAGGTGATCGCCTGGGCGAGCGCCGCGCGGAGGGAGATACGAACCCCCGGATAAAAATTAAATAAAGAGTAACTGTCTTAAACTGTAATTGCGGTTCTTTGCTGAGCACGCTCTCAGATATATAAACATGATTTACTGTCGCCTCCCAACTACAAATCAGGAGCCCAGAAACACTTGTGCTATGAAATTGTTTAATCTCATCAAGTTCTGCTTTCACAGCAAGCCATAAATCACAAAGTCTTTGTTATCATAGACCTCCACGAGCGGCTCCTGGGCAGGCAATGCACCCTGGGTATATATAATCCTGACTGCTCGCATGGCCGGGTCGCGGCGGGCTGAAATACCTCCCTATTCGCCCGGCCCGGCTGGCAGAACACACGGCTCTGATGGATATCTCATTTCCAACAGTCGCCCGCTATTCCGCACAAATTATGGCCGCATAAATTTCTTGTCAACAGAAACGGCCAATTAATTAAGTTAAAAATTTACTCGTGATCACATCTACAAACCAAATAGAAGCAGCAGGCAATTTTTCAGTTAGCGAGTATAACTGCAGGCCAGTTTAATGAATGACTTTAAACTTGGCCATAAACTCACAGACAGGCCAATATCCACGCGGACGTCCCAGGGTGCACTGCCTGATGACAGCTCAGCATAAAGAATATTTATGTGAAAAAGGCCTATTGGCAGCTGGGACAGAAATTAGGTTTTATTAATGTAAAAAAAAAAAAGAGTCTTTACTCTACTTCCTGAGTCAGTATCATCTGAAACACAGAGCTCCCCTTTACTGTTTGGAACAAAGGCCAGGACGTTTAAAGGAGATATCGAGATGAATTATTCATGTGTGTCTAAACATAATCTATCTAACTGGAGTCATTTATCACTGAGCAAATCCCCCGGCAATGACCAGCCAAAAGATTTATTCTTATTTTTTCCCTTTTCAACATAAACATAATTATACCTGGAAGAAGCTGACTGTGACCCTGCAGTGAACTTACGACACAAGAGCATCTGGCCACTTTAGCCTTTCCTGATGCTACCCAACACAAACCCGCACACTCCCAACACAAAGCCTGCCCACTCCCACCATAAAGCCTGCCCACTACTACCATAAAGCCCGCCCACTCTCAACTCCTAAACACAGGAACCTCGAAGGACTGATTTGTTTTCCTTCACCATCAAGAGAGACCTGAGAGGACGTGTGGCTGATTATTCGTTTGACAGCAGATATTTTAGACCAGAAACTAGGAACTCTGGCAAAACCAGGGCCATAGTTTCTACTGAATCTGTCCAGTCTGTACAGACTTCACTTGTGCAATACCACTGGGATGTTGTAGATAATTTACATGGGAATGAATGGCAGTGCGATCAGTGTGCGTAGTAATTTACATGGGAATGAATGGCAGTGCGATCAGTGTGTGTAGCAATTTACATGGGAATGAATGGCGGTGCGATCCGTGTGTGTAGTAATTTACACTGATGTGGAGTGAGCGTTCTGCAGAGAAACAGCAGCCACGCGTTCAGCGACTGAAAAAAATCCAGTAAATACGTCAGTATATTTCAGGGTTCAGCAGGACACATTTTCGCAGGTTTGCGTTTCTGGAAATAATAACAACCAGCTTGATCTGAGAACCCCAACTAAAACTCTCAGCTTTCTGTGTGCTCCTTCACAAAGCGTCTCATATCAAGATGCCAGGCTGAGCAGTTGCTCGAGTTTGCCCTGGAAAAAAAACAACAAGAAGGAAAAACAAAATGGAAAAAAAAATGAGGAGATATTTCTTGGACCTAAAGCTCGGCAGTGAATGAAAGTGCGTTTACTGTGCTGCTCAGTCTCGGGATAAACAGTGCTTCAGACACTCTGCGCACGCTAACTTTAAATGAATATGTTTTCCTTCAATGCAAAGCGCTCTCTGCAGTCAGCAGTGATTTATTATTTATAACGCTGGCAGCCCGGTCCCCTGGATGAGCCGGCAGAACTTTGCCTCGCCTCGCTCATTCTTTAATCTGTCTCTCAGTGATGAATTAGAGCACGGTTGCGTGCCAGGCCTCCCTTCTCTCTTTGGGGTTTGTTTATCTCCCTGTGACAAGCCAAGAGCTGATGTGTCTCTTTCTGAGCGTAAAATACATCTTTGGTCAACTCTGCTCTTTTTCTCCTTGACAATATTGTGTCAAACAAACCTGTCAAGGCACGGCTGAGCTGCTTTGTTGTTAGCTAATAAATTATCCAGTATTTATTGTCTGTGATCCTTCTCTTGCAGCTTTTAATGGTGACACATTGGTGGTGAATTAAGGCTGAGAGCCAGTATCGGTCCCGGACTGTGAATGTTTTCTGTTCCCCCTCTCCACCCCCCGGACCCCCGGCCCCCCGGCCCCCTGGCCCCCCGGTTCCCCCAGCCCGGTGCTAAATCACAGCTGCTGTCAAGCAGCACTAAGCTAGTGTGCGTCACTGGGAAAGGCAGGAAGCACTGGGTATAATTCCGTCCATCAAACTAATATATTATATCAGTAGCTTTGTAATCTGGCACGATAAGTTAAGGGGGCTGACACGCAGGAATTTGGTCTGGGGGCGGAGTGTTCATCAAACCTGGGCCTGCCACGCAAAGCTCTCAGGGAGGGCCCTGCATTCACACAGGGCGCCAAGCGTTTCAGGAGGGCCTCTTTCTTGCACTGTATTGCACACAAGAACTGAGAAGCTCTGCAGAAAGGAACCTCAGAAGGCCCTCACTGCTTCCTTGTGCCTCTCTCTGCTCTCTCTGTCCCCTCTCCTGCTCTCCCTCTGTGCCTCCTCTCCTCCTCTCCCTCTCTGCCTCCTCTCCTGCTCTCCCTCTCCGCCTCCTCTCCTGCTCTCCCTCTGTGCCTCCTCACCTGCTCTCCCTCTGCGCCTCCTCTCTCTCTGCGCCTCCTCTCCTCCTCTCCCTCTGCGCCTCCTCTCCTCCTCTCCCTCTGTGCCTCCTCTCCCTCTGTGCCTCCTCTCCTGCTCTCCCTCTGTGCCTCCTCTCCTCCTCTCTCTCTGCGCCTCCTCTCCTCCTCTCTCTCTGCGCCTCCTCTCTGAGGCAGGAGTCAAGGGCACCCCCGGGTTCGGTCTGTGAACACAGCGCTCTGCGTCTTCCGTTCCGCAGGGCATAAATCAGGCCAGGAGCAGCAGCCCGGATTCTGCCAGACCCTCACAGCAGAACTAATCTCTGGCACAAAATGGATGAAGCTTCAGGAAACGCAGCACATTGTGCAGCAATACAGGCAAGAAATAAAGCCACCCAAGTACAGCAGATTGGACATGCCCTTCTGACGGGGGCTGACCAGGGACAAAACTCCTGTATTGAAAAGCTCACAGTTTTCAGCATGTTCCAGGTTACTGTGAGCACACTGTGAGTGACATCACAGAAGCGTGTGAAACCTGCTTCCTGCCCTCCACAGCGATGAGCCCAACTACAGAAAACCCCCTCAGGAGAAGGCCCTGCCATGCAGCTCTGTGACAGGACTGTCCTGGGTAAGCTCCCAAGATCTACTGATGGTACAATTTAATGAATAGGTTCATAAAAGCAAACAGTTTAATTATATTCTGGTTCTCAGACTGTTAATAGGGTAGTGTATGGCTCAATTGAATGTGATTTCTGGTGTTAATTATGTGCAAATTAGCTTGTTGAAATAGTATTTTACTGCCCTTTGATAAAATTACAGCTAGAGGCAATGTGGTGATAGACAGACAAATGCCATGCTAGAATTATCATAAACTATTAGCTTGTGTCCAAAGGATTTTATGTTAATCGCTTACTACTTAAGTGCCCTGCAATTAATCTATCACAGGAGCTGCCTCCCAGCTAGATTTGAACAATGAAGTGCTTAGATTAAAAACACTGTTTAACTATGCACATGAAAACCATAGAAAGAATAGTTTTCCACAGAAGATTTACAGTACAGCAATTCCCTGTATGCGTGTTATCTAAGGAGAGATAAGGATTATGTTATAAAGAAAGAACTTGTTTGAATGCAAAACTAGTGGTGTGATGAAGGGGAATAGATAGACACTGTGGGTTTATGAGCTTGGGTTTCTGTTTGTTAAAGATTCAAATTCACAATGTGGGCACAGGTAGGCTCTCTTGCACCTCATTGGTTGTCTCGGATTGGTGAAGCCAATGTGCAGGTGTGTGTGTGATAGTGCATGTGTGTGTCTTAGTGCACGTGTGTGTGTGTTAGTGTGTATGTGCATGTGAGTGCATGCAGGGGTAAGAGTCTCTCTGAGCTGCCAGGAAGACATTAAATCTTATCATTACAAAGTGAAAACAACAATTTGTGGAGTCGACTCATATTTATCACCACTGACAGCTTTGTTTTTAGCCTCTCGGGGTCAGCGGGGTCAACAATGCAGAGCCACAGAGAGAATCTGCCTGTGAATCTCCCTGTGAATCTCCCTGTGAATCTCCCCGTGAATCTGTCTGTGAATCTCCCCGTGAATCTCCCCGTGAATCTGCCTGTGAATCTCCCTGTGAATCTCTTTCCTCATTCCCTGGCTAAAGGATAAGAGAAGAGGACTGGACAGAGACTGTACACCACAGCTCCTGAACCCTACAGCGCCCACAGGGCTCATGGGATATCAGACAGAGATGCAGCTATAGCATATTTAAGAGACCAGACTCCTGTAATCAGTGCAAGCTCCCCTGTAGTACCGTGTTGCATGGACAGTGTAAGAGTCACTGGTACACTGCACGTGCACACACACTTCACTTGCATGCACAACAGAGAAACATTGGGCTGTTCCAATGTTCGGTCCAATCTGATGACTGTACTACCCTCCCAAACCTCACTCGCAAACATCACTTCATAACAGAACAATTGACTTGCAGGCTAGTTTGACATACATGGTAGTAATATTTCTCACATTATTAAAAATTGGATCATATTGGACCAGACTCAGTATGGGTGAATAAACAGCAAGTGGAAACTGAATGAATGAATGAATGAATGAATGAATGAATATAGTTTGTGAGTGAAACTGTGAGTGTAACTGCAAAATGGACCGCAGCCCAATGAGGGGAAAAAAGAGAAACAAAGACCAGGTCACATGACTGCCAGAGGAATTTGCACCACACCTTTTAGACTTCATTGTCATGGTGGCAGACAGGGCGTCTCCGTGGAAACAGACACGGACCCATGTCTTCAGTAGCTAAGAGTGCCTCTTCAGACGACCTTGGAGGATAACAAGCTGTTCAGTCACATCTCCTCCAGCCTCGGGAAGGAGCCTGCGAGCACTCTGATAACTACAGACTCTACAGACTCTACACTACAGACTCTACAGACATGCTCAATGACACAGCAGCCCACAGTACAGACTCTACAGACATGCTCAATGACACAGCAGCCCACAGTACAGACTCTACAGACATGCTCAATGACACAGCAGCCCACAGTACAGACTCTACAGACATGCTCAATGACACAGCAGCCCACAGTACAGACTCTACAGACACGCTCATCGAAACAGCAGCCCCATAATCGTTAGGGAACTGGCCTTGTTGGGTATCTATATCTATTTTATATATCTAAAACAGACAGAACTTTCCAGAAACATTGTCAGAACACCTGGTGTTGGTGGATCTTTGTAAAGGTCACTGGGGTTAAGAGGGGTGGCTAAAAGCTGCAAGTAAAATTTGAAGGGTAACCCCAGGGGCACCATCAGTGATTTTGAGCCACATGAAAAGATCTCACATTGGCCCCAACCACGCCCCCCCGCCCTCCCCCCAGTCACTTACGGCACCCCTGTGTGACTCTGCCCACCTGGACAGTGCTTTACCCAGTGACTCTGAGTCAGCCTGTTCCTGCAGCCACGGCTGGCTCTGGCCCCACCACCGCAGACCCACTCCACGCTATCTTTCCAAGCGGCTTCACTCAGAACGCCCAGAGCAGCATTAGAGTGGCCATTCTGCGTTTCCTCAAAAATAACTCCATTTCAAGGATAGAAAAACAGGAGAAATAGCAGCCTGTCACTGAAATATCCTCAGGTTCTCAACAAATGGTGTTTATACCGTAAACTCAGAACCCAGCAGAGCCACAGTTCAGACATTTTTTGCCCTCAATTTAAGAGACAGAGCAAATGCAAACCGGCAGGTCAGGACCACACAACGAAGGACTCGGCCTCAGCGTTCTGGAAACCAGGTTTAAACACAGAATCAACTTAAGCACAGAATCGTCTTAAACACAGAATCAACTTAAGCACAGAATCGTCTTAAACACAGAATCTACTGCTTGCCTCTGATAGGGCTGTGAAATGTAGAAAACTAGCGTAGAAAAATTCCCGCCAAACAAGCAGTACAAACACTAGCTGCCATGCAGTCTGTTTCACAGCAACTGCTGTGACTGCGACTACTCCTATCACGGCTAACAAATGAGCCTGTCATACGTCTGCTACCCCTACTATTAATAAAGCAGCTATAACTACACCTGTTTCCGTGCGGTGAAGATATACTGTCTAACGTACCAAATGAACACCTGGTGCAATCTCTGTGGTGTGCTAATAATCTGGCAGACTGCATGCACTTCAGGCTACGAGACCTCTCCATTCAGAGAGAGCCATTCTCCCTCTGAATCCGCAGCTAACTGAGACAGCCATTCTCCCTCTGAACCCGCGGCTAACTGAGACAGCCATTCTCCCTCTGAACCCGCGGCTAACTGAGACAGCCATTCTCCCTCTGAACCCGCGGCTAACTGAGACAGCCATTCTCCCTCTGAACCCGCGGCTAACTGAGACAGCCATTCTCCCTCTGAACCCGCGGCTAACTGACGGCTGGGAACCACGAGCGAGGCGGCCTTTGTGCTGTCTTCTGTCCTGAGGCTCCTGGAGTCGGACGGGTGTCTTTGAACGAGGGTGGGGGGGGGGTGTGATTACTCTCGCAGGCGTGTCCATGTACACAGTCAGTGCTTCACTTCAAAGGGTGGACAGCACTGCCAAAATAACCCCCCCCTCCCCTCCAACAATGCCCTGCTGATCCTACGACCGGCCCCCTGTCTCTCTCTCCACACCAACAGGGAAAATAAAGCACTATGAAGAGGGGCCTGCCGAGTGGCTGAGCTGCACGGGGGGTGGGGGGGTGAGAGGGAGAGGGACAGAGAGAGAGAGGGTGTGTGAGTGAGTGAGTGAAGGAGTGAGAGAGAGAGAAAGACGAAGACATAGAGAGACAGAGTAGGGGGTGAAGAGAGAAAGAGGAGTTTAGTGGTTCTGCTGTGTGAAGTCTGTGGCTGGCAGGTTCTGGGGGCCCAGTCTGCAGGAGAGACAGACAGGTTCTGGGGGCCCAGTCTGCAGGAGAGACAGACAGCTGAAAGACAGCCTGCAGTTTCCACAGGAAAGACGAGTGGAGCAGGCTGGCTGAAGCGCTGCAGTTAAACCTGAGACAGAGCCACTCTGGATTCACTCAAAATCACACGGCCCATTGAAATTCATACAGCACAGAGAGCAGAGTGTGAGGTACGAAGTATTGATCAGAAATGAGAGAAGCAGCTCAGGAATGGAGCTACAGTCGCTGTGAAACGAACACGATGGAATTACCGCCATGCAAGCGATCCACTACATTGCAGCTCATACCCTCTACAGTATGCCCGTTCAATAAGAATACAGCCTGACTACAACATCAGGGTCATTCATTAGTATATATATGTCATAACATTCATAATAACACCCAAACCAGCCAAAAGTTGGAAGCCACAACCTGATGTTTCAAATATTAAATGATTCCAGGTTTTCGAAAGTCAACATCAATAAAAATATTTTAATAACAAAACATACTTTTTTATTCTCACAGACAATTCGATTCTGAAATGACAGTCTTTTGTGTATATGGCCAGTTCAGTATTTGCACGTAACTCAAGCGCATGGAATCGCATTCTTTCTGTGACAACGGAAACCGGCCAATAAGCTCCAAGCGACTCGTTTCAGCCAATGACCCACTCAGGAACGGAAATCTGACAGGTGACCTGTGCATAATGTGTAACCCCGCCTCCCCAACCCCCCCTTTCAAAACAAAACAAAAAAAAAAAAGAGAGAAGTCAGAAGAGCCATTTGTGAGAGGGGGGTCTCTGTGGGTGCGGGTGGTCTGCCCAGTAAACCGCCCTCGTTTGATCTTTCTGTCCAGATGAAAGAGGCTGCTGGTCTGGATTACACGGAACAATCCGGCTTTCTGGTGGAGGGGTCGGGGGCGGGGCCACAGAATCAGCTTTAAGAGATTTCTAATCACTGCCAATTAACCACGTTTTCTGACATCATACTGAGCTGTGCTGGTGATCTTGAGCGCTGGGCTCCTGACAGACATCCAAGCCTTTATACCGAGCTTCACGTCTTCTAAAAGCCAGCAAGTGCTTGCTGACAATTCAAAATTGGGGGGGTGCTACATGTTGTTTTGGCAAAAAAATACCCAATCTTCCTGGAAGCTTGACAAGAATGTTATTTTGTACAATTCTGTCCACTTTGACATCGCCAGCTTCAAATGATTATTATTTTCCTTTTTCCTGAATGTCAACAGTTGGAGAGTACTCCCATCTGCCTGTCAGTAAGATTGATTCTGCTTTTAGCGTAGAGAAGAGTGACACAAACAGCTTGCCATTTGAATGCAATTAAGTCGATAGTGTTAAAATTCAGATGTGATTTTAAAGTCTCATTTATAATTTTCGTTTCTTCATCTTTAAGCTGATTAATCCATTTAAAAATTTTTTTTAAAAATGAGTCATTGTCAGATAATTCATAAAAATTCACAATGTAATTGAATCACAATTAGCATGCAGCTCCTTCATAAATACATTTCCCAGTAATACAAAGCACACTACAGGAATAGCCCTACATGCATATCTGAGTATCAGTTGCTTGTTTGTGAAATGTCCCATATTGCGATATGTGGAAAATGAAATATTGGGATGTTTGGCATTGCTGGGACGACCCAGTGAGAATTGATCTAATGGAATTTTGGTGTTGGATGAATTACAGGGAATATGTCATTTAACATGCATACTTTGAGAAATTCTCAACCACGTATAATGAATGTCATTCTTTAATATGGCATAGTTATGCGGCAAAAGTCTTACACAACAACTTGTCTATGTTTAGCATGATAGCACTATGTTGGTCACTAACTGTATCTAGATAGTCTTAACACTGAATGTCTGATGAAAATTCCAAGTAGCTGAGCTTCACTTGCTCGTTACTTTGTTATTAGCATAATTTATACATTTAATATTCATACTGAAAAATGATGGGATTTTCAAAATGTTTGACACACATGAATTTCAGCAGCTTATTATCAGAGATAAATTATGTCTTGCAGCGCTGCTCAGGAAAACTGAGGAACTACTGAGGAAAACCACTTGGCATTGTGACAGGGTGAGCACGTCTGACGTACGTGTGGATGACCTAAAGATCAGCGGCCAATAGGTGTGGATACTGCAAGAAGGCCTGGGGAGGTCTGGAATGGGATCCTTACAAATCGTGTACATGCTAAAAAGCCCACCCGCCACCCTCCCGGTCCAAAATGTACCGTAAGAAATTAATAATCTTCTAAATAACATGATACTGAAGTTAGCAAACAATTTTTTTCTAGCTTTGGTCGTTACAGCACCTCTTTGCACCATAGAATCAGAACAGGATAATCAGTGTTTATAATGAACTAGCTCCATCAGACATCATCAGCACAGATCAAATAAGCACACCGTATTTTGAAAACTCTTGAAATTTGGGAAACGTGTTTAATTGGATCGTTTTCAGCTCAGGGACCTGGGAACAGCTGGTGCTGAAAGGCTGGAGCTGAATTAACGGCTCCAACACGCCTGCAGGACGTGTGCATGCCAGCGCCAGGGAAGGCCCGAGAACGCCACCGCTGTCAGGAGCGGGCGCTAACGCTTCCTGCCACTTGCTGGGGACCGCGCTCGATGTTTTCTGGTGATTGGACACGCGGTGCGGGGCTGGTAATTATCTCTGAAGGCTCTGAGCCCTGCAGCTCCCAAAGACAATGACAGAATGATACGCCACAGAACGGGGATTATGTAGTGGTCACAGAACAGTCCTCCTGGAATCAACCGATGTGTTATTGACAACTGGGAGAAAGCAGGCGGAGAAACGCCACTGCTGAAGCAAGGGCAAGGTTACCGCGGAAACACAGACACGTACACCACAAGTGTGTGAGCTTTGCTTCTCATACTGTAACCATCTGATAGTAACGCAGACGCACAAGGGCACGTTCTGTTTTAAACAGGCGTTTAGCACACACTCCAATCCGGCGTATGCACGCACGCACGCACGCACGCACGCACACACACACACACACACGCGCACACACACACACACGCACCAACGCACAAATACTAAATCTATCGATTTGTCGTTTCCCTCTGGCCAGCACGTGGTCCAGCGCTTCCTCGCGGAGACTGACGGAATCCACAGAGCAGAGGCCGGCCCTCTCATTGTAATCAGTTTTCATTAGAAGCCTTTGATTCTTTCTTCTCTTCATCATCAGCTTCGTCACCTTCATCTCCTGCCGTAATTGAGCGTGAAAGCGCCCGTCTCTGATGGCGCCTGGGCGGCGGATCGCGCGCTCCCTAATCTCAGAAGAGGAGGCCCCCTCCACCTGACGAAGACAAACAAGTTTTCCCCAGATTTGACGTATCTATCATCCCTTCACAGGATATGAGTGCTGCTGTCAGCTCTCGTAGTGAGGGGGGGGCCGGGGGGGGCAGCTGTGTGCGGCGGAACTGTAAGTGCTGAGAGAAATGTGCCGCACGTTGCGAAGGCGTCTGGCAGGTCTCTCTCTCATCATCTCCAGCCCCTGTGACGATTCGCAGACAGGGCTCGTGGGGGAGGGGTACGCAGGCCCCCTCTCCTCCCCAGCTCCCCGCCACGCTGTCAGTCAAGTGCGTCTGTCAGCCCCCGGCCTGCTGACAGCCCCCCCGCCCCCCCCCCCCATTCCGAGACTTCCGACTACGGCCGCCCTGCCTCCTTTCGCACCTCAGTTTCAGATGAAGGCGCCGTAACCTACTTACAGTGATACGTACTGTACCAGCGCTGCGTGAGGCCTGGTCCTGGGGCGAGTGGGGGGGGCACTCCCACATAGGGCAGCTCATCACTGTCCGTCCTAAGCCTGGCATGGAGGACTTCAGCTACTGCTGTCCTGTGATGTCATCTTTCCCAAATGATCAAAAAACAAGCAAAATTAACCACTCAGTGCACCCTAAGTGTCTGACTTTAAAGAAATGTCGTTTTTAAAGCTCTGCTTCTGAAACGATGCTGCTGCGTCCGGCCCTCTCTGCCCCTGATTATCCGGCACATTCTGCGGTTCGGCTGCTCTGGAGCAGGTCTTCCTGAGCCTGGCCTTCGCCTCCCCCCCCGCCCGCGGTTCCAAACATCACGGCACGGCACGGCTGCCCGCGGTTCACGCCTCCGGCGAGGGTTTATCCAACATGCCTTCTCTGCCAGTTACAACATGGCAGCTGCTGGCAGCCAAACCCCGCGGTGCCGCCGATGGCCGTGAGGCTTCCTTCCTGGTCTGCGTTCCTCCTCTTCCTCGCTTACGGTGAGAGGACTCGGACATTTCGGGGCCCCCGGCCCAGACCGTTATTTAACACCTGACAGCAGAGGCCGCCCCTCTCCGACCGGACGCCGCGTCTGAAAGCTTCTCTTGTCACAGAAGGCACCAAAATATATGCCTTAGAAGCAAAGGGGTGAGAACCGTTATTTTTCTAAAGTTACACAAAAAGTAACAAGAAAATGAAATAAATGTGTCAGAAAAAAAGAAATTCCTGCATTTTTTAATGACTGTAATTTTAATGAATCAGATAAGCCAGATAAGCAAATTCAAGTGAGACATTCAGAAGTGAATTGACACCAAAATGACGGTAAACAAGCCTATAAGCCTACACTACAGTGACACTAGTGCACATGGAGAACGGCCTACAGCTGCACTGCTGCATGTCTAAATCCCTCCAGTACCCATGAATGATTTCAGCATCGCTGTACTCAGGCGCGCAGTCGGGCAGATCGCTGTACTCATGCGTGCAGTCGGGCAGATCACTGTACTCATGCGCTCAGTCGCGCAGATCGCTGTACTCATGCGCGCAGTCGGGCAGATCGCTGTACTCATGCGCGCAGTCGGGCAGATCGCTGTACTCATGCGCGCAGTCGGGCAGATCGCTGTACTCATGCGTGCAGTCGGGCAGATCGCTGTACTCATGCGCGCAGTCGCGCAGATCGCTGTACTCATGCGTGCAGTCGGGCAGATCGCTGTACTCATGCGCGCAGTCGGGCAGAACAGACGCGATCAGATCTGAGCAGAGAAGCCGAGGGCAGACAGGTCAGCAGGGAAACAGAGACGGGGAAGGAGTACCTCTCCTGAAACGTGGAAATTTCCATCTCAATTATGAGCCCTGCATGAATACTGAAGGCTGAACTTGCCCTATTTAAGCGGTAGAGAGCTCTGTAGCTATCGTACCCGCATGGAAGGGTGGCTGTCTTACAGCCTGTCAGACAGTCAGCTCTCTCAGCTTCATCATCTTCCTCAGAACGAATTTTAGGCCCGTCTCGTTGCTGAGGCAGAAACACGCGCGCTGTCTCCATAAGACACTCCCTCACCTGCAGGTTAGAGAACCACTACCCAGCACCCTCACCTGCAGGTTAGAGAACCACTACCCAGCACCCTCACCTGCAAGCATTACACTAGAGAACCACTACCCAGCACCCTCACCTGCAGGTTAGAGAACCACTACCCAGCACCCTCACCTGCAGGTTAGAGAACCACTACCCAGCACCCCTACCTGCAGGTATTACACTAAGAGAATCACTACCCAGCACCCTCACCTGCAGGTTAGAGAACCACTACCCAGCACCCTCACCTGCAGGTTAGAGAACTGCTACCCAGCACCCTCACCTGCAGGTTAGAGAACCACTACCCAGCACCCTCACCTGCAGGCTAGAGAACCACTACCCAGCACCCTCACCTGCAGGTTAGAGAACCACTACCCAGCACTCCCACCTGCAGGTATTACACTAAGAGAATCACTATCCGGCCAGCACAGGCAGTCTGAAGACGGCCGTTTGACTGCAGGGGTCCTCTGTACCTGAGGAGGACTCCCCGATCAAGCCCCTTCCTCTCTGAGTGCTGCTGTGTCCTGTGCCCAAACAGAGTAAAACAACCAGCTTACCCAGGAGAACTGCACAATGCCTGCTTTAGAAGTTAGACTTCAGAACAGGATGTAGGCTTAATGAACAGAGCGCTGGTGAGGTGGGGAGAACAAACAGCTCGGCAGTTAGGCTGTAATTTGTGAGGACCCGAAAGGCTTTACTCACATGCCTGCACTAAAATAAACACCTAAATGAAGTAAAATGATGTGTATGAGCTTAGAGTAAGTTAAAGTAAAGTTAATGTTTTGAGTAAATAATCATTTCAATTAACATTCCCCTACAGTACTGAACTTCCCAGACTAAAAGACGAGATAAGATCCAGTGAATATCAGGGAGGTAATTTTACACAGAACCTAGCGGCTTTCAGAATGAAGCTTCAGTTACAGTAAAAACTGCCGTTCCCTCTGTGCATGTAAACTGAGAGTAAAACTGAGACCCCAGATAGCACCGCACTTTACTGGGCACTCACAGCACGTCCTAACTGCAGGTCTTCGCTTTTTGAGCGTAACGTAAGAGAGGGAAAATCATCAAGGTCAATAGAAGGGAAAGAGATCCTCAAGAGGAGAAAACATTGTCAGTGAGATGGAAATAATTACTTTAGTTCGTCTTTGTGAACAGCCAGTGTAGTACTGGTATAGTCATGCCTGTGATCGATCTTAGCAGTAGGCCTACTGAAAGCATGTTCAACCACATCAGACGAAAATGGCAGCCAATGTTTGTCACATAATTCACCTCACAACCGCAACATCTAGCAAAATAACTGCAATATGACATGCAATATGTCCATATTGGGTTCCCATCTAGAGTACTGTGCAGAACTGGGTTCGTAAGTTAAATGTGAAAGCACAGAGCCATGGGCAGACAGTAAAGTACGGAGTGGAGGAAAGACCGCACACTACACGGCAGCAGGCACTGAACCCACACACCCCAACTGCAAATACAGCACTTACGGATAACAATGATGTTGGGCTCCATGGAAAGATCTGACATTGGGCCCCAATACCCCAGGAAATCATGTTCTAATATTTTTTGAGGGCCCCTGGAATCGTCCTAATAATCAGCCCCCCCCCCCACTCCCCTGACTTCCCATCGCCCCCGCCACCACCCCCCCCCCCCAACACCCATTTATGCCAACACTTTTCATTTGTTATTCTTTGCTGACAATTTTCACAGCTTCTTACAGAAAACATTTCCTCTTTCATCTCCACATGGAGATGGCTGTAAGCTGCCTGGTGTTCACATATTTTGAGAGAAAACTGCAACCTAATTAGAACATGCAATATCAAACCTTGTTTATTCAATATCAAACCTTGTAAGTTTTCTCTCTCAACGCAGAGTGCCAGAATCCCTCCAGCTAACGGCTACAGGACGTGGACGAGGGAAACCTTCCATATGCCGCCTGCCCAGCTCATCTGCTGCCATGGTGACACTCAGTGTGCTGATTAAACTGAAAATGCTCCTCAAAGATGGCCGACATGACAACAGATCTGAAGTGATTAAATAATGGGTGTTATATGACAGGGATAACTGACACTCATTACACAAAAAAAGTTAAAGTAAATTGGGAAACCTTCAAGCATTGAATTCTGTCTCCTGTTTTAACATGAGTTTAAAATACTAGTCTGAGGTAATGACACAGTTTATCACTGTCTCCAGCAATAGGCATTTCATTGGCTGTATGAAAATTGTCGTCTGCAAAATAACATCTAAATTAAATGCAATCAAATGTTAAGAGTAGACAAAGAAGAAAAACCTCACTGATGGTTTTTAGTGAAGTGCAGAGAACACTCTCATAATTTCCTGAAAAGGGGCCTGGATGAAGAACAGACACAGCAGACGTATGACCTTTCCTGCTTTTTGGGATTAAATAAAACACCCAATCACCATCTTTGCTTATTCTGTCATTCCTGAGGCGTGAACACACAATCGAACCAAACCATTACTCTACCAGTCCTACACACAGTGAACCATTACCACTGCAAGTTTGGTAATATGTTAATGCATAATACATAAATTCATTAGCTAAATGAGAATACATTAAATATCAGACTGATAGTGAAGTTCATTGGCTAGCTAACCCTACTGCACTAGAGCTGCTTTGTGTTCACCACAGCAGCCAGTGAACGGCACAGTTAGATAACGGCTCTGAGTGGCTTTATGCAGAGCAAGCTTTTTCCCAGCTGCTAGCTGACCTTAGAGACGCGCAAACGCCTGAAAGAACAAACAGCCTACGGAGCTGACTGACTGAGCGCGGTCAAGAGCTACACAAACTACAAGTCCCAGACAAGCCCCAGGGCCCAAGGGCCATTACCAAAGCCTTCCCTGCATTTAGGTTCATTTCCGAAAAAACGTTAAGAAACCGAAGCACACCAGCCAGGATTCAGCTGGGCTCTCAGACTGCTATTACCAGCCTGCTTACGGAAACTGCAGGAATAGCTTTCAGGAAGCATCAGATCCTCACACATTAATGTCACGCACCATGCACTCTCTGCCCGAGCGTGTTGATTTAGCCTAATTTATGTGATTCTTCACAGTTGTTTATGCTGTTCGTTTTGATCAAAGGAAAGTGATGCCGAGGGACGGTTGTCTCAGAACAGAAGCTACAGCGCCACCACAATCAACAGAGGGAAACAGACAGCATGTGTAATTATAGCTTTAAGCACAACATGTAAAACACACACTTCAACTGAACAAGCAAGTTCTCTTTGGTGCTTTTATCTATGAGCAAGATCAATACTGACAGATGGGGCTGCTAAACTGAACTTTATTAACATACATTATTGCAAAATTGGAATACAATAATAAATCGTGCTCAATTAATTTTTTTTTTGAAACCTTATTCTTTGTGTATGCATGTCTGCGTGCATACGTGTATATTGTATGTGCGTGTCTGTATACTATGTGTGTGCATGTGCATGTGTGTGTGTATACTGTATGTGTGTGCGTACGTGTATACTGTATGTGTGTATGTGCGTGTGTATTGTATGTGCGTGTGTGTATACTATGTGTGTGCATGTGCGTATGTATACTGTATGTGTGTGTGTGCGTATATACTGTATGTGTGTACGAGTGTGTGTATTGTATGTGCGTGTGTGTGTATACTGTATGTGTGTGCATGTGTACTGTGTGTGTGTGTGTATAGCGTATGTTTGTGTGTGTGCGTGTGTATACTGTATGTGTGTGCATACGTGTATACTGTGTGTGTGCATGTGTACTGTATGCGTGTGTGTGTATACTGTATGTGTGTACGTGTGTGTGTGTGTATACTGTATGCGTGCGTGTACTGTATGTGTGTGCATGTGTATACAATACGTGTGTGCGTGTGTACTGTATGTGTGTGCGTGTGTACTGTATGTGTGTGTGTGTATACAGTACGTGTGTGCGTGTGTACTGTATGTGTGTGTGTGTGTATACAGTACGTGTGTACTGTATGTATGTGTGCATGTGTATACAGTACATGTGAGCGTGTGTACTGTATGTGTGTGCGTGTGTATACAATACGTGTGTGCGTGTGTACTGTATGTGTGTGTGTGTGTACTGTATGTGTGTGTGTGTGTATGCAGTATGTGTGAGCGTGTGTACTGTATGTGTGTGTGTGTGTACTGTATTGGGGTATGTTGTGTGTGTGTGTTCACGTTACTGTATGTGTGTGCGTGTACGCTGTGACTGTACTGTATGGTGGGGTGTCATTGTGTACTGTATGTGGTGTGTGTACTGTAGTTTACTGTATGTGTGTGTACGTGTGTGTGTGTATACTGTATGCGTGCGTGTACTGTATGTGTGTGCGTGTGTATACAGTACGTGTGAGCATGTGTACTGTATGTGTGTGCGTGTGTATACAGTGCATGTGTACTGTATGTGTGTGTGTGTATACTGTGTGTGTGTGTGTGTGTATCTGGGGGGTGGGGTTAGCACACACACAGTCCTGACGCAGCGCTGGCAGGCAGACAGATCAGAGTTATCACTCGTCTCTGCAAACAAGCGGCTGTTTTCACTTCCACACGCCGGGCCGTCTCTCCTCTGACAGAGATAAGATGTATAAATTATGAGCGGCTGACAGAGGACTCCTGCGCCTGAGGCGGCTCATCCATCAGACTCCCGCGTTTCAGCAGGTGACTGGAGCGGCCCGACACAGCGTCCCGCTTTTGGGGGGGGGGGGGGGGCCACACGCATCCTGCTTTAGGGGGGGGCCGACACAGCGTCCCGCTTTAAGGGGGGGGGGGTCACAGTGGGAACATCAGGCCCGGGCAGTGACAGACCACCCCGAGCCGGCCCTCGGACGAGGCTCCAGACGAGGCTCCGGACCCAGTCTCTCTCTGCTTCCGGCCGGCTCACACAAATACTTCCATTTCTGTCATCTTCTCTTCTGTATTTTATTTTTTCATTCATGTGGTAATGAAATGACCTCACTGAGAAACACTAACCAGACGCACAGACCCACACCTCCAGTACTCCACTCAGGCACTGCCCTGTTGCAGATCGGAGACTGAACAGCCTCCGCGTCCACGCATCCAATCAGGGACGGGTTTTGGGATGCAGCCCGCCGCGCCTGTTCCCCAGTCACTTCACAGGCCCGAAACCGCGCGAGTCCCAGTCCCCCACAGGGGACGGCGCCAGACGCACCCGCGTCAGCCCCGCCGTCTCCGCGCGACAACCCGAAAATTGAAATCCTGACTGTGGAGAGAGGAGCGGAGCGGGCCGCCCCTCCGGCACAGCTGCGGCAGCACGGGTGCGAGGTGTGGGCCGGTAATTGAGTCCGCTGCAGAAGAGGTCAGGGCCTGGAGACGGACGTGGAGAGACACCCTCCCACCCAGCAGAGGACACATAATCACACAACCAAGGACGCCACTCTTGCTATGCGGCTAGTGAGCTTAGGGCAGGACAGACCAGGACTGTTTGCCATAAGAACTAACAAGACCCAGCTTAAACCAATCAGCCGAAACCAAATCTGTTAGCATGCTCTACATAATGCTAAATCTGCTAGCGTGCGCTGCATAATGCTAAATCTGTTAGCATGCTCTGCATAATGCTAAATCTGTTAGCATGCTCTGCATAATGATAAATCTGCTAGCGTGCGCTGCATAATGCTAAATCTGTTAGCATGCTCTGCATAATGCTAAACCTGTTAGCATGCTCTGCATAATGCTAAATCTGTTAGCTTTCTCTGGACATTCAAATGATTCTTGCCACATCACTCCGATGATCTGCATTAATAAAATAATTACTACTAATTAAGCACAGATGATGATTGGCCATGATGTTTACAAGCTTTGTGTTAAATTCTGTCCAATTATTTAGTACCACAGATATGCAGAAACATGTTTGAATGTTGTAGTGTTATATTCAACGACTATTATATGTTTTCTTTTTTTTGCAATAGTTGTACAGTGTATCAGGAAGAAAAACATCAAAATCAGTTGAGATGAATTTTCCTTAAAGAACAAACAAAATATGTAAAATGTAAGCTCCTGTTGATTTTACGCAAAGCAGTGTTTTGGGGCACTTGATTCTGTCTGGAATTTGGAACAGTTCTTTTGAAAATATTTTATTGAAATATATTGGTAGCTTTCAATGAAAGAAAACTATATACACATTTAGGGATTATGTTTCAGTAATAGCATAAATCTATACTTAAACATAATTAAGATGTACACACCAGCTGCAAGTACTTCCCCATCACCGTTTAAAAATACGACACTCATTTTTCAGTCAACATGGTCGTCATGCAAACAAAAGTGTGAAAACATAATTGTGTGCTTCTGTAACAAGAGTGAGGTGCTTTAAGCGACCAGGAAAAAACCAGCAGCTATGAGCTGTCAGGCATAGTCGGTCTGTGGATGCAATAAATAAAGGATTGTGTGGATTACATATTCAGCAGAACTGTGCTAGCAGACTAGAGAGAGGCAGAAGGCACACTTACCATCGTCTGGCGATGACTGGAGCGCTTTGGCAATTCCCTGTTCCTGCATACGGGCCTGCGGTAAGCTAAACTAAAGTCTGCCATCTTGGCTCAAAATGAGTAGCACGGTGCTTCCCTGCAGCATACCGCTACATAAGGCAATGCAATGGTGAAGAAAGATGATCATGTGCAACTGCAGCCCAACACAAGCGGAACGAGCCCATCGGTACAGCTGTACTCTCACAGGCTGACTGCAAGCCGCAGGAATGTGATGCTGTTATGTGGTCAAAGTCATCGCTTTACACACCGCTGTTTTCCAGCAGAGTTTAGAAGGTGACCCCTCATGAAGACAGGCTGCACATGGGCTATAAATTAATCAGTTATGCAAAAAAAACCAAAAAAAAAACCGACCAATGTCTTTGTCTAAGATGTAGACTCAAAACAGATATGGCTGTTCATCCCTTAAAGCCTTTAATCTTGAACAAACACATTACGCAGTATATCAGAAAGGACCTTGAACAGAAATAATTGTGCAAAACCTCAAACAAACTTAATTAGCCAGTGCGCTACACTTCAGGAAAAAAAACAGGGGAAGAGGTTTTATATTTCAGCAGGGATACTCTCAGAAAGGAAGCGTTCAGTCAATAAAATAGTGGATTGCTGCCATCAGTGGCAGCTGAATTGGTGGTGTAATAAAGTGATGGTACAAAGCTAAAGCTATCTCAGCCCTGGCGTACAGAACAGTAGAGTACTGCATGTGTAAGGTTGCATACGATGGCTCTGGTTTATGGGCTCTTGGAGCAGTTTCCAACACCGCAGGACGCAGCCTCGAGGCTTCCAGTGCAGCCTTGGTGATGTCAGAGGTCACGGCCACTGAAAACACATTCTGCCAGTTAAACAGCAAGACGTGGATCATTTCCAGAGTTAAACAAAACAAATTTGATATTCTGCATCCCACTCTCTAGACAGGACACGGAGGCCAGCCGGAACAAGCGTGCTAACAACACACAGGGGTAAAAGTGTGTGTTAGTACCACTCAGTGTGCAGGTGTGTAACGAGCTAACCTCATCCCAACCGACACTGGCGCTCTGAAAGCTTTTCAGCCGACCTGCTCTAACGGATGAATCATAATTATGCCCCGAAAGAAAAATATTAGAGAAAATGTAAAAATGCTTCACATTTTGGCTAATTCACATGTTGATAAACTTTTGAGTGTAATGTTCCCACACACCAGCTTTTTCCAACCGGCGTGCCATTGTTCAAATGAACAAATCCTATTCAAAAAGCAAAAAGAAATGCCATTAAAATGCATATCGCTTAATTAAATCCTCGAAAGGGCATTCAGGTCTACTGACACGTCAAATCAACGCCACTATGTGTGCTTTAGGGTTGTGTGCCATGAGATTCTACAAATTTGTAAAGTATGCCGCGGAAGGTGCACTAAAGTACAGTGTCCTGCCCCTGTTCAATTTCGCTCCAGCCCCCTGGTCCTGCCACAACAGCCCCATACACCTGCCCCAGCAGCAGCCCCATACACCTGCCCCAGCAGCAGCCCCATACACCTGCCCCAACAGCCCCATACACCTGCTCCAGCAGCCCCATACACCTGCCCCAACAGCCCCATACACCTGCCCCAACAGCCCCATACACCTGCCCCAGCAGCCCCATACACCTGCCCCAGCAGCCCCATACACCGCCCCAGCAGCCCACACTCCAGCCCCCATACACCTGCCCCACAGCCCCATACACCTGCTTCAGCAGCCCCATACACCTGCCCAACAAGCCCATACACCTGCCCCAACACAGCCCCATACACCTGCCCCAACAGCCCCATACACCTGCCCCAACAGCCCCATACACCTGCCCCAGCAGCCCCATACACCTGCCCCAACAGCCCCATACACCTGCCCCAGCAGCCCCATACACCTGCCCCAGCAGCCCCATACACCTGCCCCAGCAGCCCCATACACCTGCCCCAGCAGCCCCCACCTCCTTCCCTACCTCCAGCCCTGGGGGCCATTTATTACACAACAGGCACAGTCGCTGAGAAAGAAAAGGGAAGTAAAAAAACAAAACAGAAATAGCTAGATGTTGTTACAGACCCTGTCGCCTGCTAATGGTGCTCTGTCACATGAGGAGGATTCAGATCAGGTGTCCTATTAATCTGATTGACTGAGCGCCTCAATACTCCTTCTGCTAATGGAGAATCCACTGGAAACCTCAACTCTGCCAGACATCGACATCCCCAAATCGCCTCCTCAATCCAGGGCCTGGACAAGCTTCCCTAATCATTGTACGTCTGGGTAATAGCCAATAAAGCAGTCTGGAGTAAAAGGCTCAAGTTACACTCCTGTAAACTCAGGCTCTATGTTTCGCTTAACAACTGCACACGTGAGATGAAGCGTATCTGCTCATAAACACTCAGGCACCAAAACAGCAAATTCACCTGACCACCCTTCTCCCCCAGACCCAGAGGTGCTGGGCCTGGTGTTCAGGAAAACAGCACAGACACACCTGACAGTTCTTCAATGGACTGATAAGAGAGAAGTCCTCTTAAGGGAGGTGTTCTTTTGTGCATCACAATGCAAGATTAAAGGTAATGTAAGGGACCTTTTCAGGGGTGTTATTCTCACATCTTAGAGGACACATTTAAATAAAGGGGAAAATGCACCCATGGATCATGCCATTTGAAGGTTATTACAGATCTGAATCTAAATAAATACCCTTGGTTGTGTTATTCGCTGTAGCACCACACTTTAATGATGCAAAGTTAACGTACGTTAAATAAAAGCGTCTTCCGGAGTTGACAGCTTCAGAAATAATTGAGCAATATGTCCCGAGCTGAGATACGGAGGAAAGAGAATTCAATCCAACACATGACAGGTTCCAATGAATATGTCACTAAATTGTACATTACTTACAAAGCAATGTCAGGTCAGGGATAAGGCTGTTGCCAGTAATTTGAGATAGCATCTATGAGGTGCTTTACTTGGCTCTGTAAAATGTGCTGTAGTTAACTAATTCCCTGTCAGCATATCGCTTCTTAAGAAAGGCCCAGAGTTTACCTGCTATCAAACGGATGGCACACGATTATTCAATGTCTTTGAGCAAAGTCCCTGTGCTGTGATAAAAATGAAGAGCTTAACATTCAATACCCCCTGCCTCATGGGGTAGCAGAGAGGGAGAGAGGAAACTACACCTGATTGTTCTTGGTTTGCAGACAAATACGTGAACTCATCACTGAAACAACATTGTAGCTGTTCGGTATTTGCAGGGTGTATGTGCTGTACGTTAGTACTGTTTTCAGGCTGGAGCTCTACAACCTGTGAAAAATAAAATAAATAAAATCTATAAAATTCATACAAGCCCTGGTCAAAAAAAGGAAAAAGCACATTTTACAAAAAATAAAATAATAAAATAGATAATTCACCTCACACGGAAATTGAAGCAAGCAACAAATATTACAGTCGGATTATTACGGCTATGTCAATATGCCTCTGTCCCCGGCAAATCAAAGCTAAATAAACTTCCCTGAAGCGAAGAATGGAGTGGTAGCTGCACCATGTGACCAGGCAGCGGAACGCTGTGATCTGAGCTCACTGGGCGAACTACAGGCCCCGCCCCTCTCCTGTCCCCCTGTCCCTCTCCTGTCCCCCCGCCCCTCTCCTGTCCCGCGGATACTCTCCTGTCCCCCCGCCCCTCTCCTGTCCCCCTGTCCCTCTCCTATCCCCCTGTCCCTCTCCTGTCCCCCTGCCCCTCTCCTGTCCCCCTGCCCCTCTCCTGTCCCCTGCCCCTCTCCTGTCCCCGCCCTCTCCTGTCCCCCGCCCTCTCCTGTCCCCCTGCCCCTCTCCTGTCCCCCTGCCCCTCTCCTGTCCCCCCGCCCCTCTCCTGTCCCCCTGCCCTCTCCTGTCCCCCTCCCGTCCCCCCTCTCCTGTCCCCCCTCTCTGTCCCCCGCCCTCTCCTGTCCCTCGCCCCTCTCCTGTCCTGCGCTTACTCGACAGTGTCCGCCCGCCCTCTCAGGGATGACAGTGGGTGGAAACGCTATCTCTCATTACACAAAGCACAAATAGTGTAATCCACGGGACCCGTCCGTCAGCGAGACGGATTAAAGGCTGTCAGGCGGGAGAGCGACATGTTTGAAAAGTTTTGTTAACAAAGCGGGCCTTGGCCCCGCCCACCGCAGGCCCTGGTGATTAATGTGTTGTCAGCTTGTAATCCCACACCCCACCTAATGAGGCCCGAATCCATCATCCTCACAGACTGGCACCTGTCACAGCCCAAAGACTCTAAGTGCTGGGAACAATGTACTTTTTCTTTGCATGCTTGACAAGTCTGACAAGCTTTTAAAATAAAAAAAACAGGGTGGAACTGAAATGAGGAAGTACTCCGCAAATGAAATTCTCTGAAATTCGCCGAACACACGGCGGTTCCGGGGAGCGTATTGCTAAAAGGCTCCCTTCTCCGCCATTGGCCCCGGAAACGTGTGCGTTTCACATGCTAAATGACCTGCCTGCTGCATTTCTTCAAAAAAGGGGGGCGACAAGAATTTGTATATTGAGTGTCACACTGAACGCAACACAAGCGCTACTATAATTGTGTTCTGGTAAAATTCAATACTGCTCCAATGCAATAATCTGAAAATGATGAAATAATGGCCTCCCATTATGCACATGAAAGAACAAATACACATATACAGAGCTGTATTAGGCATAAGCTGTATTATCTACACAGAAGGCATGCGGGCTCAAGAGACCTACAAAGCAGTCTGTAGGCTCACGGATGTTCCCGCCAACAGGAGGAACCATGAAAAAGGTCTTTCTCTTTCTCTTTTTAATGACCAGACTCACCTCCTGTCACCTCAGACTCACCTCCTGAGTCACACCTGAGTCACCCTTGCACAAGTGACATCCAGGATAACTATCTATTAGGCCCCCTTCCAGTTTTTGATTTGAATTAAAGAGGGAAAAAATTGATTGTTCTGTGCTCTTTAATGTCTTAACCAATTCACAGACGTGTCATGTTCATAGCAGATTTTATTATACTGTAACCAGATACCTTAAAGTTGATGTGAAAATTGAAAGTGAAAAACTTGAAAAACTGATATTTTCCAGCCATTTGCTATTTGTGTTCATTGGCTAGTGTTGGCTGTGCATGTGTCATGTGACATTACGAGATCAATGTTTTGATATTCATATGACATCAGATCTTTGTCTTTTATCAGTTAAGACTTTCTGATAAATGCTTTCTGATTCTGCAGCTCATGTCTCAATAAAAGCTTGGACAACCAGCATTTTAAGAGCTCGGACATGACTTAGTGTGGTGGAACAATATAACAACCAGCATTTTAAGATGCAAGATGTCCAGCATATACTGTACCTTAAATGAGCTATTTGACAATCCTTCACTGGGCAACACCACATGAAAAGATATGGAAATATAAATAAACAGAACTATATATCAGTTGCTTTAAGGATGATAAAATGATGTACTTAAATATAAACTCTCCAAATAGTCTTGATTAAGATTGAGGGGCGACATAGCTCAGGAGGTAAGACCGATTGTCTGGCAGTCGGAGGGTTGCCAGTTCAAACCCCGCCCTGGGCGTGTCGAAGTGTCCTTGAGCAAGACACCTAACCCCTAACTGCTCTGGCGAATGAGAGGCATAAATTGTAAAGCGCTTTGGATAAAAGCGCTATATAAATGCAGTCCATTTAATACATAATTTTTTCCTCCCAAAGTACTTAAATAGCATCAAAGGCATAGAAAAATACTCTGAAACACAGAGTGAGAAAGAGAGATCAGTTTTTGTATAATTCTAAAATATTCCACATCACTTCTGCACTTCAAAGCGCTCAAAGATTGAAAAGGGTGCACAGGACACCGCTCCCACTTCAAAAGTTTGGTATTTACCTCTGGCCAAGAGCAGCAGCTGCTAGACACCAGACTTTTCAAATAAATAAAATGAAATGAAGAAATACGAAAACCAACAGAACAGCTGCCTACCACGCTCAAGGGGACTGACACTTGACACTTGTTGCATGTTGCCCCATCCCAGCACTTTTTGGTAATTTGTGTTTGTCCTAATACTGTAGCTTATTCTTCTGCCTAGTTGGCTTTGCAGAGGTTAGGTCTGAATAGTGTTCACTGTGTGAACTAAACTGTGTTCTTGGCTAGAAATAGCTGTACAAAATAAGTATTGTACCTTACTGAACCCGTGTGTAGCAGTTGTCTATGACCATGAAATGCACTTTTTGTACGTCGCTTTGGATAAAAGCATCTGCCAAATAAATGTAATGTAATGACTGTCTTAAACGGCACCCAAATGTGGGTTGTTAAGAATGCTGGCAGTGTTTGGTACTGTATATCCATCAGCAAAGCCATGCAAAAATGTGAGGAAGAACTAAGAGAAAATAAAGAAAGAAAAGTTTGTGGAAAGCACGTTTACGGTGTCACTACTGCAGAGGCTGATGACATGCGCTCGTGATTAGGTCACTGAGGGCCACAGAGCACAGAGTGCTGCTGCTGAAGTGACTGGGATGTTTTCTGTTCTCGCTGACAGACAGCATACCGTCTCCGTGTTATGATACATGCGGTCAGCTTAGCCGCAGATATGTAGCAAGTGAAAGGCTTGCGAGTCGTCCCGGAGGTCAAAGCCTTCGCAGATGTCCTGCGTTTGTTTTTCTGTCGCACCATCCCGTCCCACCCCCTCTCAGAGCGAATTACTGCGTTACGACATTCCCCCACGCCCAGGTCCCCCGAAATAAAGCCTGCAGGATTACTGCCTGCACTGTGGCTAGGGCGAGACCGTAACCCCATTTAGAGCCTCCCCTGCCTGTTCACCTCAGGCGCTTGTGTACCACCCCCCCCCCCCTTTCATAAATATGCATGTTAAAATCCCTCCCCACCACTTGTACACACTTAAAACCACACTTTATACACCGGATCTTCTGTGCTCTTAATTATAGTGCATATAGCACAATTACACTGCAGCAGAACAGAATCGCACTGCAGCAGAACAGAATCACACTGCAGCAGAACAGAAATACACTGCAGCAGAACAGAATCACACTGCAGCAGAACAGAGTTACACTGCAGCAGAACAGAATCACACTGCAGCAGAACACAATTACACTGCAGCAGAACAGAATCACACTGCAGCAGAACAGAATCACACTGCAGCAGAACAGAATCACACTGCAGCATAACAGAATCACACTGCAGCATAACAGAATCACACTGCAGCAGAACAGAATCACACTGCAGCATAACAGAATCACACTGCAGCAGAACAGAATCACACTGCAGCAGAACAGAATCACACTGCAGCAGAACATAATCACACTGCAGCAGAACAGAATCACACTGCAGCATAACAGAACTCTTTCAAAGCCACTCTCTTAATGTGACGATTTTAAAAACTCAGTTCACGAGTTACAGTTCTAAAAGGACTCTTCTAATACCACTGGGAAGCTGTATTACAGCATGCAATTACAGATAAGACAATTGCAATCTAATTATATTTATCTGTTATGCACATAAAACAATAAAGTTCAATTAACTGAAATTACAGTATTGCAAGAGTTTCTTTACAACAAAAAAATCAACTAATGAGAAATATTCAGTCATTTTGTGATGTTCTCTTGATAGAAAATGGTTCCCGATGTGATGAGTATTATGTTGACAGCACACAGGATGTGTCAGATTCAGTAACAGGGTTATGTCACAGGCTAATAATTCAATTAGATAAATGGGGACAGCTGTTCTGGGATTTGATTGGCTGCTCAGCTAAGTCAGAGCATTCAAATTCTTTCACTTCATCTTGAAATCCCTTGATTTTCCCCCCAAAACGATACATAAATACACACAAACGTAGAAATAAGTACTGAGTTAATTAAAAGAAAGTTTTCTCTGAAAGCTCTGACCATCATAAGCATTGTGATCAACCTTCATTCTAATTTAAATTAAGCCTGAGGCACATCAACCCTAAGTACTTCAGTTATTTGTACATGGATTCTGCAGAATGCTCAAATTAGTTTTCTTCAATTCCCCACGCTGTCATTTTACAGGAAATTTAGCGGGATAAACATGGGGGGGGAGTGCTAATTACAGCGTGCTATAACATTGTTAATGACACCCTGTCTGCTAATGTGAGACACCCCACCGAACGAAACACGCTAGCAGCGCTAGCAAACAGGGACATCTACTCTCCGCCCGGGCAGCAGCGCTAGCAAACAGGGACATCTACTCTCCGCCAGCGCTAGCAAACAGGGACATCTACTCTCCGCCCGGGCAGCAGCGCTAGCAAACAGGGACATCTACTCTCCGCCCTGGCAGCAGCGCTAGCAAACAGGGACATCTACTCTCCGCCCGGGCAGCAGCGCTAGCAAACAGGGACATCTACTCTCCGCCCAGGCAGCAGCTCTAGCAAACAGGGACATCTACTCTCCGCACGGGCAGCAGCGCTAGCAAACAGGGACATCTACTCTCCGCACGGGCAGC